>NC_065546.1:17041363-17341363 GCF_022605725.1 Anthonomus grandis grandis
CTATTATTTTCAAAATTTTCTTGATCTTGAAAATTTTCTGATAAATAATTGTGCAGAATGCAACAAAATAGAACAATTATTTCTATTGTGTCAACAGATGAATTTATTTCCAGATGAAATATTCGAAAGCATGCCACTAGTATCCCAAAGACATTTTGTAATAATTCTTCTAAATCTGCTAAACGGTAATGGAAAATTTTTCTTTCGCAATTTAGGCTGCAGCATGAATGCTTTATCGGCAACAAATCCAAATGGTAAAGATCCATCACCAACTTTTAAAATATTAAGTGCTTCTACCAACAATTTTTCGTAATAAACTGCGTTTTGTATTACTCTACCATCTGATAATTCTTCTATTCATGCGTATGTCAACGAGTAGAGCTCATAATTGGAATTTGCAATAGCCATCAGCACAATATACTATTCCTTTTTTTATAAATAAAGTAATATGACCCACTCGCTTTTGGAGCCATAATGTTAATGTGGTTGTCCCAAGATAATTTCAAAACAAAATCTTTACCAATGTTTTTTTATGCAAGGAAACTGAAGTCTAACCTAGTATTTCCTAAAAGAAGATGTGCTGAGTTTCGTCATATTTGCCACTGAAATTCAACAGCAAAGGCTAAAACTTTTCCCTTTTAACTACTTTACTACATCTAGAAGTTTTCCAAGATTGCAATATATGCATCACAAAATACGAACACTGTATAAAGGAACTTTATATATCATAATTTTATATTCACATTTATTTCTACAAGTATATCATATAGAGTAACAAAAAAATCACGCATTAACTGTCACTTTTTAATTACCTGCTACATACCGGGTGGTGCGTCGCCGAGCGGAACATAGGAAAACCTATGTAAATTTTAAGGAAGTCAATTGTTGGCTTCCCTATACATTTTATAGAAAAAATTTAAGATAACTTTTTGAAGAGACCAATCTGGCAAACCCTTGTGCAAAGTTGTGAATCTTGAATTATTGAATTAAATGTAATTGCAAAATTAGCAAATTTTCGGTTCAAGTAAAACCAAACGGGCACCAGTAAAATTAATATTGTCACTGACGTGAGGAAAAGTGTCAATAAATCGGTGACACTCGATATTTGAAAACAAGTATGAATTATTCAATCGACGAAAAAATAGCCATAATTAAGTGGCATAATGCGGGAAATAGTTTTAGAGCAGTATGTGAAATGTTTTCAGTTTATTTCCTCACCAAGCCCATTCCGTCCATTTCAACGATTAAACGTATTGTCAATAAGTTCGAGTCCAAAGGTACCGTAATAAATAATTGTAAATGTTCAACTCAGGATATCGAAAATAGAGCCGAAGAAAGAGAGAACAGAGATCTTAATATTCTACTGAGTGTGGAGGAATACAAGATGGTTAGTACGAGGGTTCTTGGGCAAGAGGTAAATAAACATCATACAACGGTATTTCGCTTTTTAAAAAAACACAAATATTATTCGTATAAATTCGATAAACATCAAGAGCTGCAGGAAGGAGATGAAGAGCGAAAAATGGCATTTTGTTTTGAAATGATGGAAAGAGCAAATAATAATAGGATTTTTTAAGAAATATTTGTTTTACCGATGAATGTACATTTATCCTCAACAATGAACCAAATGTTCAGAATTTCCGGTATTGGAGCCAAGAAAATGAACATCGCTTTGTTCATACTCGGACACAATATCCCCAAGAAACAAATGTATTCATGGGAATTATCGGACACTATATCATTGGACCCAATTTTTATGGACTATAACCTAACAGCTGAAACCTATTTGGACTTATTTGAAAATCAAATTGGACCCGCCTTGTAAGAAGTTTTTTAGGAAGATCAAATGATCTGGTATCAAATGGATGGTTGCCCGGCTCATAATGTACGTATATGGTTAGAGAGTGCTTGGAAAATGCTTTTAACGGCAATATTGGTCCACGGTACCGGATACTTTCGCCAGCCAGGTAACCTGATCTTTCACCGAATGACTTCTTCTTGTGGGGTCATTGACCCCCTTAAAATTTACATGGGATTTCCTATGTTCCACTCGGCGACGCACCACCCGGTATATGAAAAAGTGATGTGACTCAAAAGGTATTAATAATTTTAAAACTCTTTGAAAATTGAAAGTTTATTAATTATTTTAATACATTGTGGATCATCTTAGTGAAAATTAATGGATTAAAATTTTAGTAATGAGCGGTTCAAAGGGGCGTAAAAAAATGAAATGAAAATATTAACGAAAATCACATTACAATCATAAGATCAGATTTATCAACTTTTTAGTAAATTATATTCTTATAGGCCTCCAATAAGTTAATCAACGGGTAATTAACGGTGTTTTGAAAGAAAGAGTTCACGAAACAGGGAGTGTCAAAGAAGCCACTAAATCTATAAAATGGCAACCGAAGAAGAAGCTTTGGATGTCATTCTCTCAATACAAGAAACTTAAACACAAAAGATTTTAAGGTCCCTCATTCAGTGAAATATTTATTTATAAACGACATGTTGCATCCTACAAGATAAAGGAGCTGAAGTCTTATCGAAAATAACCTCGCAAGAAATATCACTTATTCAGATAAAACTAGATGCAATTATCATTAATTGTCAGATGAGAACGACCACTATTACTAGTTATGCGAGCATAGTTGGAAGACATATTGTGGCTCTTTTTTCCATAAATGGAAATTTAAATGCTTAGTTTGAAAACATCACGAGCTCCTCAGGAATCAGATAATTGCTTTTCATAGAATGGTTTTGGTGAATGGAATAAATGAACAGTTATGGTTCCAGTAAAATGAAGCACCTCATTTTACGGCAAATATTAGGAAATACATTAGCGAAGAATTTCCAGAATCCTAAATATTTAGAAATAGTCCTATTGAGTAAGTTGAGTAATTCTCGGATTTAACGCCGCTTGACTTGTTTTTGTAGGGACACTTAAAGAACAAAATGTAAGGTTAACATAAAATACAAAGTCTTTAAAAGTCAGAATTAGTACTGAAATTCGGTTTAAGCCAAAAGATTTTGTTTAAAACTTTATAGATGAGTTTAGGAATCGACAGACGCTCTGTCTAGCCGAAAATGGTGATAATTGTCAATGCCTCATTTACTGAAAATATTTAATTTCCTTATTATTCCGATGTTAAATTTGTTACAAAAATTGACTCATATTTTTTAACTAATATTAACGAAAATATCTCTTCGCAACCATAAATTCATTAAATCCCAAAGAGAAAACTGTCATATTGAAGAAAGCCGAGATTTTATTTCTTTGGTTGTCATTATATCGAAAAGAGTTAAAAATATGTGACCACTTTAAATACAAAAGAATCATAATATAGGGACTACGTCTTCAACTTGAAAAAAATTATAGTTTTTTGATAGAATTTAAATATTCAATCACTTGCAGGTTTTAATTAAAAAAAGAACAAAGTCTCATGGAAACCAAACAAGAAATGACTAAATGGAAAAATTCATGCAGCTAGAAATGTCGAGACTACTCTATTAAATAACTTTCATTAAAGTCAGTTTTAAAATTATTTTACATACCAGATAATTAAAAAGTTACACGATATGTGCAAATATTTTATACTACTCTATATAAGGATTACCTAAAAAATACATTTTATAAACTACATAATCCAAAAAGCATAAAAACAATAAAACATTTTCGTGAAGTTTATAATATGTAATATAATTTATGTACGTGTACGTTATTTGCGTTTTAATTAACGTTATGTTAATGACAGCGAATATATTATTACATTGCGCAAATGTCATAACGCTATGCTACTTCATGAACCTCTGTATTGAGTGAACGTATACAAGGTGTGATAAAAGGTGGCACTCTTAATATTTTATGTCATATAGAAAAATTAAAAAAAAACTGTATTTTTTTCAGCGTAAGCTTTGCTTATTAAGGGGCATGATACGTGCTTATTTTCAGTCAAGTTATATCAACCCTTTAGGGGTGGCGAAACCAGCCTAATAACGTTAATGGGAGAGAGGGTTAAGTAAACTACCTACAATTACAATTACATATAAAAATTCTTTCTGAATTTCTGCATGCTGCTTTTATCTTTCCTGCTCAAAAAGATAAAAATATAAGCCTTGGAGAAAATATATGTTATTGTTCTCTAAAATATTGAAAGGGCTAAATCAATCTGCTCCTAAAAGCAGCCGAGCTATGAAGGAAAACGTAATTAGATACTATATACGGGGTGACCACGGTAACTTTGGCAAAAATTGTAGGGTAGGTAGGGACGCCATAGGCAAGTATTTTGAGCAAAGGAACCCATGTCTGGAAAAGCCCCCATTCGGAGATGGGGCTGTTTTAAAATTGGACCTTTTGCGGCAGGTGGGTAGGCAACCCAACGTATACGAAAAGTTTTTCTTTTACTTTTTCTGAATACCATGTATAGTTTGTTAAATGTCAGGTTGACTTTAAAATCGCCTATTTGGCGGTTAAGGAAGTAATCACGATTTATATCCGCAAAGACCGCACTAGTCGGATCAAATGTTGTGAATTGAGCGGTTGTTTTAAAATTGAAATTTTTGCGCCAGATGGGAAAACAATAAGGCAATCCTGGCAACCTATCGTACACGAGCCACAAATTAAACGCTTTAGTTTAAAAATAAAAAGATGTAATAATTGCAATAAAGCTCTCCACAAAAAATACCGGAGATAACTCATAAAACTAAAATTATTAAAGTAAAAGTAGTCTTAAATTAACAGGATTAAAATAAAACGAAGAAAATAAAACAAAAACAAAGTGATGGACAGGGGCACTACAACAGATGCTCGAAGTGCTGCCCATTCTCCTGGATGCATTTATGGATCCGTTGGTGCCATGAAGTTCGCATTCGAGCGAAAACACCCTGCTGCTCTCGAATGAACTCTGCGGCCATTACGATTCGCGCAATTAAGTCCTCCTCCGAATCCAGTGGTGTTTGATACACCATTTGTTTCATGGTGCCCCACAAAAAGAAATCTGGTGGCGTAAGATCAGGAGACCTCGGTGGCCACGCTATGGGACCCCCACGTTCTATCCAACGATTGGGAAAAATTTCATCTAAATAGTCCCGGATCGGCCTTGGCGAGTGCGCAGGACAACCATCGTGCTGCCACCACATGTTATTAATAATCTGTAGGGGCAAATCTTCAAAATATTCCTGTAACTGGCCTCCGAGAAATATCAAATAATTTTCTGCATTCAAGCGGGCGGGTAGAACATATGGACCAAGCAAGTGGTCGCCGACAATGCCAGCCCAAACATTAACAAAAAACTTGTTTTGATATCCTCGGACATGCATGGCATGCGGGTTCTCTTCCGACCAGAAGTGGTTGTTGTGAGCGTTGAACATACCTTCTCTAGAAAAGCCTTTTTCGTCGCTGGAAGAAACATACCGCAGGAAATCAGGATTTTCCCCAATGCGTTGGTTTAACCACTGGCAGTAGCGAAGGCGCCGAGGGGGATCGTCAGGAAAGAGATGTTGAACTTTCTTCAACTTAAATTGTTGTCGTGAAAGATATTCCATACCGTTCCGTGGCTGCAACCCACTTCGGAAGCGACCTGACGAATGCTCTTTTGGGGATTGTCGGCAATACGTGCCATTACAGCATCTTCAAGTCCATCACGTGCTAAACGCAGTCGTCCTCGCTCCTGCTATACCTAGTTAACAGTCCCGTATGAACGACTTACAATAAATTTATACTTTGGCAATAAAAAAATACTTTTAATGAACAAGACTTACTTGAAATGATCCCGTTTCCCGTATGTGCGGTCGACATTTACAAACACGCTACCGTTGATTGAATATTTGGGAAGATACGCAACCTTATGGGCTAAAGCGTGACCGCAAATATGCGTGAAAAATAGATGGCGATTCTCTCCAGTATGCGCGAAAATAATTTCGTCCGTCGCTTCTCATTAGTAATCGGCCGATCATCCCTGAGTCGTGTGGGAGAGTTTTTGCACAGGTTCGTGTTTGCCGTATTGAAATTTGGTAGTTGTTAAAAATTTTGTTGGATATCATAATCACAAATAGATAGATATATGTAAATGTGTTCAGTTTGTGAGACAATGGCTCCTTTAGGCAAAATTAATCAGTGTGCGTATCGTGGGTGCAATAATGTAAGAAAATGTAAAAACAATGTTCTCAGTTTCTTAAGATAGAAATATTTTTAATTAATAAAAGCTTTGCTAAATCAAATAATGTATCTTCTCTAATAAACCCATCAGAGAATTTTTCAAATTTATGTCAAAACACAATAAAATCCTATAATGAACTTTATCATACTCTAAAAGTATAATAATAACATATGCAAGTCAATTAATAAAATATTACTAGATAAAATAAATATAAATAAACCAAACCTATGTCCACAGCATATTGATAAATTTTTCCATTTATTAATTAAGACTTTGATTTATAACAACCTAAAATGGGAATCTCAAAATCTTATTAGAAAATCTTTAAAAAAATCTAATTATAAACCTCACAGAAAATTATCTATTTTATCTACAAAAATCAATCCGAACTCTTAAAGATATTGTCTCTTCATGTATATGAGAGCCACTTTCTCTTTTTCTTTTTTTTACTTTAAGAAAATTTTAAATCAATATATTATGTTTATAGTCTTTACTGTTTTAAGTATTTTCAATAATTGTTTTCATGATGAAATTCATTCATGAAAAAGATAAAAATAAAGCCTAAAAAGCCTTTAAAGTTATTGAGAAACTGGTTATAGTACGAATGGTAGCTTTCCTAATTAAAAAAATAACATATTAAATGAATGTCGAGTAATCTTTTCATTCCTGGAGAGATTATATTTGAGCTTGAAGAAGGTCACTTTGCTGCAGCGGTATTCTGCGACTTCTCTAAAGACTTTGACTGTGTCAACCATGGAATACTGCTCGGTAAGCCTTCTAGATAGGGGTTTAGGGGAGTTGCTCTAGAATGGTTAAAATTTTGTTTTGTTAGACAGAAAAAAGTTTGTTTGGCCAAATGGCAGTTTGTCTGAACTTTGTGTAGTAAGCAGGGTTCGTTTCTCGGTCCTATTTTATTTCTATTGCATATAAATGACCTGGCGTCTCTTCAGATAAGAGGATTCTTTACTATTTTTGCAGATGACACCACTATCTTATGGGCAGACAATAATAAAAGCACATTAACAAGAACAATTTCTAAAGATTTATTAATGATTAAACAGTGGTTTGATGCTAATTTGTGGTCTTTAAACATAGATAAGACTAAATTGTTAAGTTTTTATGTTCAGAGCAGTTCATGATTCACAACAAAGAATTGGAAGTGAATAATTTTAACAGATTCTTGGAATTGTTATCGATCATAAACCTAAGTTTTATGGAGGAGGATATGTCAGGAGGCAAAAACTGGCTAGACGATGTTATGCTATTGAGTGGTTTTAAATGAACTAAGATTGATATCTGCAAAAACGGTCAATTTTTTTTTTGTTGAAAGTTGGAACTTACTTTCATACAAAAATACCTACAGTATTGAATAACATTTTGGAGTTGCATTAGTAAACGGCTTTTTGACTCGATGTTTGTTTTTAAAAAACGAGCCATTAAATATATGTGTCATAAATCTCCACAGGACATGCAGACCCCTATTTAAAGATACTTTCCTTGTGTTGCTTGTTTATTGTTGAGTATGCTTGCCTAATATATAAAAAATATAAATTGTATCTTCAAAATAATGGCTCCTTAAAACATTACAATATCAGAAAAGAATACAATATTCCAATGCCCATCCCGAAAAGTGAACTAAGAATTCTCTTATTTACTTGAGCATAAAAATTTTTAATCATTTTCCAAATGTCATAAAAGTCTTTAGAAGTTCTCCTCGCTTTAAAAAGTTCTTAACGAAACTTCTTAAAAGCAAGTATTTTTATAGCATTAGATTTTTTTTAAGATAGTTAGGAATAGGCCAATAGTATATAATTAGTTTTTAGTAAAGATGTAAAGGTTAGAATTTGTGATGTTACTGTAATTTTTAAGTCGTCTTGCTTTGAAATTGAAAAAAACATTTTGGGTTTATACTAGTATGTTGAACCCACTATTGTGTATTGTTTTTAAATTATGTGTTAGTAATATGTCGATTAATGTGCCTATTTCATATCATAGAAGTACCATGTCAACAAGTAGGTACCATGTATTTATGAATAAAGTATGTTTTGAATTTTTTGAAATTCAAAATTGTATTTAAAAGAGAGAGAGGTATATAATATTTAATAGGGATGATTCCAACTACTCACTAGAAATTACCTCGTTAAAAAAGTAATTAAAAGGGTTATTCAAAACTGCAAGTGGCCAATATGGCGTCGACTAGAAAAAAGAAAGTTGATTATGACTCTCTAAAGAAGGAACGTCGTATTTAAAAGTTAAAGATGTTAACTTGTAAATGAGAGGAAGTGTTTACAACAATGTATAAATGATTTTATTTTATATTTTCAAATAACGCCAGAAAAAAATAAAAAACCATTTTGCCAAATTTCACCTTTTTTCTGAATATTAGGAAGTATTTGGCATTTTTCCAATTTTTAGATTGCATTTATTCAATCTTTGCATTTATATTGCGCAACCTTCGCCTAATTAAACCATTTACTGCTCATCCTTACTTTGGACATCCTGTATAATCGCGATGAGACCCTTCATACTGTTAAACAAAATATTTGTTTTTTTTCTTATTAACTTTTTCTAGTTTTAAGAATTAGTAATTAAGTGTTTGCCTGTATTGCAAATTAAAATGTGGCCTATTTTCTATATTTTATAGTGTTGTTACACCCTTATTCAAAACCTTTTAAATTTTGCGATTTTATTTTTATATTAATTTCAGTTAAAGGTATCTGTTTTTCAATATTTTTGTCCAAAAAAAGTGTACTTCACAGATCTCACTACCCTACATAGTTTTTGAGATATTGGCTGGTTTCACAAACCCGTATTGTCAAAAATCACATTACGGGCTACTTTTTGCAAAAAATGATTGACTCTAAAAAACTGTAGTACCGTATATAGATATTAAATCTTTAATTATTGAATTTACTCTTTATATTAACGTGAAACCTACCTATATCACCACCTTTATTTAATATTTTTGTTAATTTTCTAATTAATAAATAAAAGCTTATTGAATTTTTGTTTTGTTTTTATTTATTTATTTTTGTCTTAAAAAAGGATTTTGGTAAGTAATTATTTGTTAATAAAATTTAAGTTGTAAGAGATAGCACCTTCCAATACATTACTTGACCACCACATTTATCTAGTTATTTATGCGAGATCACAGCGCATTTAAATATCGGCAATAACAAAATAAATAAAAGCGCTGTTATCATCATCGCCCTTGTCTTAAAAAAATAACAAAACGGCCGGGCGCGCCCAAAGATTCCCGCGTCGTCAACTGCAAATGGTCAATATAGCGCCGACAAAGAAAAACAAAACAAGTTGATGATGGCTCTTTAAAGACAGAACGTCGTATTTTAAATTTAAAGGTGTTATCGTATAGGCGAGAAAAAGTGGTCACAATAATTTATTCATTTAATAAATACTTTTGTCATATATTTTGAAATAACGCCAGAAAAAAAAATGATTTTGCCAAATTTCAGTTTTTTGCAAAATTTAGGAAGTATTTAGATTTTATTATAAAAGGACACTATATTGCTTAACTGTCCTCTAATTATACCACCTCTATTGACGTCCTGTATAACCGTGATGCGGGGTCTTTAAACAAAATGTTTTTTTTGTTACTAGGTATCTTTTTATAGTTTTAAGTATAGTTGTAACAACTGGTAACTGAGAATTTTCCTGTGTCGCTTAAAACTTAAAATGTGGCCTATTTTTTATTTCTATTAACATCCTCACTCACAACCCCTTACTTTACAGATCTCACTACGCTGCACAATTTTTCAGATATTGGATCACGTGACAAAATGGGTTACTTTTTATAAAAAATTATTGATCAAGAAGTTATATTACCATCGGTATTAAGTCTTATGAATTATTTCAATTATTCTTTATAATATTTACGTGAAACCTACTTATATCTTAAAATTTGTTCCACATATTTTTTGTATATTAGTTTTTAGTTAATTAAGTGCAACGGGTTTTTTATTTAAAAACTTGACCCTCTTGAACACAAAATGGAGGAAACATAATATTTGTTGGAATTATAACTTATATTAAACTTTGTTGGTAATTTTGTAAAAATAGCTTATTATATATATTTTTGTATTAATTTTTAAATAATTATTTGTTTTTAAAATTTAACTTTTAAGAAATTTCAATATGCCTCCACCCTTAAGTATATCACTTATCACTTGACCACCATATAAATGACACCGTGCTGTATGTTCAAAAAAAAATAATAAAAACATAGTTGGCAGCATCATCCCATATCTTAAAAAAATATCCAACACGGCCGCGTAACCGGAGATTCCAGCGTTGTTGAAAACCTGACTCAAAGAAGTCAAAAGCCAAGTCCACGCAGCTAAAATAAATCGTTCCTAGATTTGACGCTTTGCGGCAGCACCACACGGTGCACGAAACTGAACGGCAATCCGATAGTCAACTGGGTACACTTTTTAACACAGGATTGCGTATCTTCCCAAATATTCAATCAACGACGCTACGGTGTACCTGGTCACGCTGTGGAAATCGCTGAGCCGCCAATGCATTGCTGCCTGTAGCTCCATAAACTAGATGCACATCAGCAAGCTCGTGAAAAGTAAGCCGGTTCATCGTCTACTTTTTCTCATACAAACGTGCAAGAAACAGATTTTTTTTTCCTGTCAGTCAGGTTGAAGTTTCCGTCAAAAATTTATCGTTGTCATTGACAAAAAAAATACATGGTATTCAGAAAAAGAAAAAAAAACTTTTTGTGTACGTTGGGTTGCCTACCCACCTGCCGCGAAGAGTCCAATTTTAAAACAGCCCCTTCTCCGAATGGAGGCTTTTCCGGACATGGGTTCCTATGCTCAAAATACTTGCCTATGGAGCCCCAGCTACCCTACAATTTTTGCCAAAGTTACCGTGGTCACCCTGTATAAAGAAAATTAATAGAGAAGAAATTCGTTCTATTTAAGATCAAAATCATAGATGAAATCCAGCAGTTCGTGGAAAAGCTAACTAAACAGAACAACTAAAGAACATGCTTTCAATTACTATTAAAGTAAATAAGACAAGCGAAAATCTGATATGAAACGGTGACCTGCACTGCCTTTCTTTGCCGTAAAAAATGATGATGCAAGGGTTGTCAATAATCTTGGTTTTTTTCGGTCAAAAACAAATAAATTATGGTTAACATACTTTTGTTCCAGTATTAATAAGACCAGGGGTTAATAAACAGGATTGGTTTTAAATACCAAAACTTTACTAAAAAAGTTTTATACTAGAACTTGCTTCTGAAATTTTGTATAACTAAATAAACTAAAAATTATTTTCAGAAATACTTAATTTTATTATATTTTTTTATTGTCAATAACTAAATAAGATAAAGTCGCAAATCAAATGGCCAAGTGTAAAACTTTTCCTATATATCTTGTTTTGCTATCTTTAACATTTCCCGAAATCGCAAAACATACATCACCAAATCCAGACACATAGCATAATGGAATTGTATAACTTCATTTTACATTGAGTTTTATATCAACAAATATGTATATGAGAATTTATTATTAAATAAGCCAAAATTGGTCCGTTTCTCATGAAATTTTAATTTCATTTGATTAATCAAACTTTAATTAACATTGTGTTAATGAAAGCGCATACAATATTACTTTGTGGGAAAATCAAATTAGCGTTATGGTAATTCGTTTACTTCTCATTTGAGTTTTAGCTTAAATGAATAAAAATTAAAAGAGAATTGTACAAGGATATCGGTTTTATTTTTACAATGATTACCAATAAAAAAATTAAGAAATTCTACTAACCAGTTATCGAAAGCATTTTGCAATATTTTTTCATTTGCAGTTTAAATATTCTGCTTTTTTTTCGTGTTCATTTTATTTGACGTATTGGAATTTACATTCGATAAACATAGAAAAATGCATTTGATATGTGGACCAGAAACGTGTAATATCTTAAAAGTAAAAATGGTTTTGAAATGAAAGAATTTATTACTAAAAAAAATTAAGCTTTCATAAACCATCGTCTAATTGAAATCATCACCGATTTGTAATATATTGTTTAATTCATGTTTAAATACTTTTTCCTCGTGTTAATTTTATTTGTTAACCGCATGTATTTTTACATTTGCTAAATATAAAAATACATGGGGTTCTATTAAGACCTTCATTTAGAATTGGTTATGATATGTTAATTTTTATATATATACTAATTGAATTAAGCGTCTGTAGGTAAGCTGAATAATTTTTAGTAATTTACATTTTATAATCAATGAAAAAAAATATTGAAATCATTGGGATTCTGCATGTTACAAAGAAACAATTATATGCATATTATTTGGGCAATATGCAATACTCAATCTCAAAAAAAAAAAATTATAATTTGCATTTTGAAGTAAATGGCAATCCATATGCTTCTATTAAAGAGGTGCCACAGGAGTCGCACCTTGGTCCTCTAGTATCTAGTATTTTTTTGTATAATAATATAAGACAGTATTTTGCAAATATTGGATTCTCTTTATATGCAAATAACCTTAAAATTTCAAAGGAAATAAACTCTTTGGCCAATTTTTCTCTTTAACAATTTTTTGACCTATTCCTAAAATCGTTTTTTATTTGTAAACCCAGAAAAATGTAATTGTACTATTATGAAAATATAAATACGTAAATATTTCTTTTAATTTATACTAATATATTCATAATCTATTAAAGTTGATTCGAAGAGTTTATTTAGGGTTCTACTTACTTCTGGTTTAATATTTTCATCATAGTGTCTAGTTTTTAATTAGTTTATCTTGTTTAAGGGCCCCATTTTCCAAGTAAGGTTATTTAGGTTATATTATTGT
The DNA here is from genome assembly GCF_022605725.1 of Anthonomus grandis grandis. NCBI lineage: Eukaryota > Metazoa > Arthropoda > Insecta > Coleoptera > Curculionidae > Anthonomus > Anthonomus grandis. The sequence goes on from NC_065546.1 coordinate 17,054,357, forward strand.
AAATCCTTGTATTTTAAATTATCTAGAATTTGTATATTTGCTTGCTTTGACTGTCGGTATTCTCCTCAAATTGTAGGTCTCTTTCGACAAAAACAATAAAGAAATTCTAAATATTTTGCAACGTTTCCATCAAGCTTTAAAAAGGACGCGCTTCATGATATTTCATTCAGCTTTATTGTTTAGTCAGTTTTTCCTCGGAAACAATTAAATGACAGGCAAGGCAAGTTAGGTTATAGTTTTGACGTTGCCAATAAAAAAGGTGTTCCTGAACTTTGTTACAATACTTTATTTTCTAAAAAAAAAATACAACGAGAATGTTACACAAGAGGCTCATTTTTAATAACATTGTTTAGTACGCTTATACAACCAGTTCTTGCATATGCTACAACGATTCGAAACCCAATGGATGGTTTTCTATAGAACCGGTATTGTATCAATAAAGATAGTATTTTAAATGTTTATATTATTTACTCTTAAACTGTGTAGGAGAAATTTTAATTTCATATTTATTACCAAATTTATACAGTTTTAATCATATCTAATTATTGGGAAAAAGAAACCGCATTTCAAAAGTGGTTGTTCTCAATAATGTGCTATTTAAAAAAATAAAGGAAATGCCAAAGTTAATAGTTTGGACATTTTAAATAGGCATGTAAACGATTTAAGTCATAAAATGCTATGAAAAGTATTTTTCCGTAATTACTTGATTGAAAACTTAAATTTTTAACGCATTCATGGTAACCTATTTTAAAATAAAAAAAAATGTTTTTTTATGAGTATAAAATAAAAAGTAGCAAATACAGTATCATTATTTTCAGAAAATTATTTTCTATCGAAATACGTAATAATATACCAAGTGTCCTATTTAAAATAAGAAAATTAGTGTCACTTCCTGTTAAACCTAAAGTCATGGGAAACAATAGAATTTGTCAAAAGATGCCCTTATACCTATTCTCTCGATATACCAAATTTCATTTGTTTATCTTGAAAAGAAAAAAATTATTAAGTGTTCCCTTCTTTCTGTGTCACCTGATATATATAAATATACAGGGTGTTTCCTAACTACGGTACGAAACTATACAGGGTGAATCGTTAGGTCGTTTTATGAAAAAAAGTTCCTATGAACGTATATCGGGAGTTGCTTTGTTTCTGAGATACAGGGCAATGAAGGTTCAAAAAAATAACGGTATTTCAAAAATACTATAACTATCCTTAAACCGATTTGATTGAAATTTGGTGCAGTTATTTGAAGTTATAAGACGCTTATTTAGCTGTAAATAGATTGAAATTATTAGGTCCAGTGGCGTGTCAGTGGGCACCACATGCTAATTGCTGAGAAAAAAACAAGGCCAATAATTGTTTTGCAGCTTTTTATTTATTTTTGTATTTAAGCAACTAAAAATACAACTTTTTCGTATCTTATATTATCTTCATATCTGGCTTTGTTTTCGAAAAAAAAATTTTAAGTATCTTTAACTCATTCTAAAAAATATCCATGGACGACAACATGAAATAAAAACCAATTAATTCGATAAACAGTTTCGACCTTAAAGTAAATGAGCAAAATGCCCACCTTCTGATAAAATACACGACTGCAAACGATTTGTCATTGAGTGTCTGATACGCTCAAAAATACCTGGAGTATCCCTTATGATATTGCAATTGACCGATTCCTCAAGTCATTCACATCTAAAACAGAAGTTTTATAAACAAGAGCCTTTAGATGGCCCCATAAATAGTAATCCAGGGGATTCATATCAGGACTGCGAGCCGGCCAATTTTGAGGTCCTGCACGTCCAATCCAGCAATTAGGGTAGATGATGCCGAGATGCTGACGAGCAAGAACACTGAAATGAGCTGGAGCCCCGTCGTGTATAAACCACATGTTGACTCTTACTTGTAAGGGTACTTCTTCTAATAAAGTGGGTAAATGGTGTTGCAAGAAATCCGTGTAGGATTCACCTGTTAATCTTGCCGGTAAAAAAAAATGGGCCAATTAGGTAGTCACCAATAATTCCTATCCAAACGTCCAGCGAAAATTGTTGCTGAAAATGAGTTTCTCTAATAACGTGGGGATTTTCGTCGGCCCAAAAATGATCATTGTGGAAGTTCATAATAGAATTTCTTGAAAAATTTGCCTCGTCCGTAAATAAAATATTTGGTGGGAAATTATTATTGTGTGCCATCGTATGAATCAACCACCTGCAAAACATTAATCTTGGATGAAAATCCCGAGGCAGTAGAGCTTGTACACGCTGTATGTGATATGGATGCAGGAGGTTTCTTTTTAGAACTTTCCAAACTGTTTTTGAACTGACTTCAAGCTGCAGTGCAATCTTCCTGATACTATTGGAAGGATTTTCTTTTATCGCATCAAGTATAGCTTCTTTCAGTTCAGGCGTTGTTATAGTTTCTGGTCTTCCACCACCCATATTTTTATTAAAACACCCAGTTTCACATAATCTTGCATGTAGTGCACATAATCACATGTTCACATAATCTTGTTTGTAGTAGTATCTAAATGTTTTTGCACATGGAATTACTCTGTTAGGATATCTGTCCTGGTAAATTCTTCGTACTTCTTCCGCATTTCCATTTGCTAATCTATAAATAAAGTGCATGTCGGTCATTTCATGGTTAGTAAAATTATTCATGATGGAGTAACGAATCACTGCTAATTGACAGCTGAATTTTACTTATAGCAATTCTATCACTGTCAGCTGGTCTCCAAAGCAGGTAGGTACAACGGAGGTACTTGAATGGACTTGCCAATTATTTCTCATAAGAAGCAATGTATTTGTTATTTTGTTGTATTTCAAAAATCTGATAATAAAAATCGTAGAAGTTGAATGTTTATTATCATAGTAAAAAAGACACAAGAGACCAAAAAGTCGTGCATTGGAGGGTGGATATTTTGCTCATATACTTTAAGGTCGAAATTGTTTATCGAATTAATTGGTTTTTATTTCATGTTGTCGTCCATGGATAATTTTAAGAATGAGTTAAAGATACTTTAAATTTTTTTTCTCGAAAACAAAGCCAGATATGAAGATAATAAGATAAGATACGAAAAAGTTGTATTTTTAGTTGCTTAAATACAATATAAATAAAAAGCTGCAAAACAATTATTGGCCTTGTTTTTTTCTCAACATAAGCATATGGTGCCCACTGACACGCTACTGGACCTAATAATTTCAATCTAGTTACAGCTAAATAAGCGTCTTATAACTTCAAATAACTTCACCAAATTTCAACCAAATCGGTTTAAGGATAGTTATAGTATTTTTAAAATACCGTTTTTTTTTAACCTTCATCGCCCTGTATCTCAGAAACAAAGCAACTCCCGACATACGTTCATAGGAACTTTTTTTCATAAAACGACCTAACGATTCACCCTGTATAGTTTCGTACCGTAGTTAGGAAACACCCTGTATATAGATTTATTTTCAAATATTATTAAAAGCTTACTCAAAAAATTTTGCAGTAATTTTGCCAACCAATTGGAGTCCAAAATTAACGCAAAATTGGATTCTATGAACGCTAGACTTGAAGAGATTTGCCAGTCCCTAAAAAAATCAGCGAGTCGGTCACAAGTAGTAGCCATTAATAGTTTTACTGCTCATGTTGGCATATTGGAGCAAAGCTTGAAGAGAACCTCACTACGAATCTGTGGTTAGAGCTATCTGATGGAGAGGATTTTCTTGTAGGAGTTCTCGCTTTATGCAAACTAACCTTAAAATCAATTGTTTGCAAAATGACTTAGATTATGTTTTTCACGTACCTGATGACAAATAAAGGTTAAGCCAGTTTTAATCAATTTCGTAAGCAAGCAGCGTTTTAAGCATTTGCTGCAGCGTTTTAATGTTTATCAACTTAAAAAACCCTTTAAAAATAAGCCAGTTACGATTTTTGAAGATCTAATCAAACGCCGATATTGGCGATAATCAACAATTATGTAAGGCTAAAAAGAAGTGTGGGAAAATAATAATGTTGTAATAATTGGTATTTAGTTCTGAAAAAAAAACATTTTTTAAAAAATATTTTGGTGGAAATTCTTAATTATGTATTTTAAAAGTATAGTGTGGTATTTGGATTTACCTTTGAACATGCGTTTTTTGGTGGCGATTTTAATGTGGATCTCCTAAATAATAGTCCAGGAGCAAAAGTCTTACTTAAAAGTCAACGACTCTTAACAAATACAACTTTTCGCAACTAGAAAAGTGTCCCACTACAATAAGGTAAAATTTTTCTATCCTAATTGATTTTCTTATATTATCGAAACAAACATTAGGGTTGTTCTGAGGCAGACGTTTTAGATATGTCGGATATTTCAGATCACTGCTTGGTATACATCGAGAAATTTAGACAAAACTAAACGAGCTATACATTATCGAACATACAATAATCTTTGTATCACAGTTAATTTTCAGGAATTTTTGTAAGACCTAATTAATATTAACCGAATTATACAAATAAAAAAAAGATTTTCTTTTTCTAATTATCGGATTAACAATATTCCTCCAAATAATTGTCAGATTATTGTTTAGGACGACCTTGTTGAATCATCGGTATAAAAATCTGACGCGTTCGAGTATCTCAAGGTCGCATTTTTTTTACCTCTTCCAAAAAGGCACTTTATTTAGTTCACTTAACGTGCGCTCTGAGTATCTGACACGCTCGAATAACTTTTTTTAGGAACTAATCTTAATCCAATAGGCCCCCATGACGCTTTAGTAACTGCAAATTTACCATTCAAGGCTCCCCTAATATTACATGGTTGCTGTGCCCACCGGCATAGGCATGAAAAAACGTATTAACCCTTACGCTATCCGATGTCACAATTATTGTGAGTTCCTTATTTACTAGTGTTATAAGGATCAAAAGATGTTTAATCTGGGTGGAGAACCGTGCGACATGATTGTGAATAGTGCATTTTATAGGTGTGCACGCGCAAATCGTTTATTTTGCCGGGAGGGCATTCTTGTCATAACCTGAAAAGTTTCAGATTATTTTCAACAATGGATCGTGCAGGTAAGTTATTATTTATTTATAGAATTTAGGAGAAAAAAGAAGTGCTTAATATTAAATAGGTATAATAAACTTTCCCTTTTTCAAATAAGTGTATTGTTTTTAGAGATTGAAAATATCTTTAAAATTGTTGATTCCAAGAACGGTTTTGTTATGTATATCATAATTGTGAGCCACGGGAGTTAACGTGGTTTGGTTTTAATTAAGTTGGATACAATTAATTCTTTGTTACAGCAAGGAGTAAGGAAATTATTGATTTGGACCATCTAGGGGATGACGAGGAGGCATTGTTCCAACTTCTAGACGAAGTTGGGTCGGATTTAGAGTCCGAGGATGAAGAAGATGAGTTTGAGATTCACGAAAAGCAGCAAAATGTAAAAGAAAACAACTCTTCTTGAGAGGTAACTCTCAAGAAATAAAGAAATTCTTCGGAAGGAATACTTTGATGGGATGTATTCATCTTCCAAGGATACCTATGTATTGGCATGGAAAATATAAGTTCCCATTAATTGATGGGGTCATGACCCGACAATGGTTTTAGTGTAAATTTACATGTCGTTAACAATCTTAGCGTATCAGAAGAGGAACAAAAAAAGAATAGATTGTGGAGAATACAGCCGATAATTGATTTGGTTCCCAATAGATGTAAAGCGATTGAAAGAAAAGAAAAGACAACTTTTTCTATTGACGAACAAATGATTCCTTTTTTGGGAAGATGTCTAGTTCGACAATTTGTTAAAAATAAACCAAGACCAGTGGGACTGAAGAATTTCGTTCTTACGACATCCGACGGACTGGTATTGGATTTTGAAATCTATCAGGGCAATACTACCCCACTTAAAGATAAGGATTTAGACTTGGGACCCTCAATAATATTGCGTCTAGCAGAAACATTACCTCAAAATAGTTACCTGTATTTTGACAGATACTTTTCAACTATTGCTTTGATGAACAAATTGACGAGTTTGAATATAGATGCAACTGCTACAATTATGTCCAACAGAGTCAAAGGGTTTGATTTTAAAAAATACAGTATAATGAATATGGGAGAGTGAGAAGAAGTTGTTAGAACCGATAATAAACTTTGCATTACAAAGTGGAAAGATAATAAATCTGTTTTAATGATATCCACAGCTTTTGGAAGACACCCGGAAACTGAGGTGCAAAGATAATAAAGGAATAAAACAGAAAAAAACACGTTCAGGCATAGTATGCTCAGCTGTTTTTAAATCATACAACGAAAACATGGGTGGTGTAGATGTTTGCGACCAAATGATGGAATACTATCGATCTTACTTTCGAACCCGGAAATGGACTCTTAAAGCCATCCTACATTTGTTTGACTTAGTAATAGTAAACAGCTGGATCGAAGGGATTGTTATAGTCAAAACCTTCGAAGCAAAGATATTATTATGGATCTTTTGGAATTTAGACTTAATCTTGGGAAATATCTGATTGCCGGTATTAAGAAGCGTGTATTGGAGGAAACAGAATTCCAAGAAAATATAGAGGAAGAGACTAGCGTTAAAGGAAATGAAATAAAAAAGAGAAGAATGCCTTCCAGTTTGCCCTGTGCAGACAAACGCTTTGATAGTTTTGAACACTGGCCAAAGAATGAAGAAATTAAGAATCTAGTTAAATGCAGGTTAGAAGGGTGCAAAAGTCGGTGCAGAATGCGTTGCCTAAAATGTAATGTTTTTCTTTGTTTAACCAAAGATAAAAACTGTTTTATTCCATTCCATACAAAGTAATAAATTTTGTTTCACAATTGTGCTTTTCTAATATTGGCTTCCTAGACACACAATTGTGTACTCCCTAAATCCCTCCAAAACCCTTTCGAATATTTTTTAAAATAATTTTCCGTACCTTTTGACCCAACTTTATCGGCCTAAAATAAATATAAACCCCAAACTCAATTTTTTATCTCGGTACTGTAAGTTATGTTAAGGATGGTATAATTTGCCTTAGTAAAACATTAAAATACAAGTCGGTTCTGAGATGCTTGTTTTAAGGCAAGCAGATGTGTCATGAATATAAAACAGACGCATTTAAGAAATCGTGTGATGACTGTTTTCTGATTTATATTGTGATGCTGCTTACTTTTGGGCATTAGAATATAAATAGAATGGATCCGTGGTAAACTAAGCTAATCACCAACCCTTCAGATATTTAATGAATGTAATTTATTTTCTCCGAATTCCATAAATTCAACTCGCATCTCTCAAATACGAAAGCCTCAAAGGCGTTAAGAATGCCGCAACTCCTAAAAGAATCTTTTGCCATGCAAGCGGGCGCGCCAGAGCGGTCGAAAGATAAAACTTTTCGGGCTTGATGGAAGTTAATTACTCAACTTCTGTACATTTAGGAGCTTTTCTTCTAGCAGCTAACGTTTAATGGTATTTATATATGGTTTGTAGGAAAAGTATGCTCGGGTTAACCGGCTTTTACCTTATTTTATGTAGGTGAGCGTTAATTAACTATCTTTGGTAATTTAAATGAAACAATAAAGCTTATCTTTAGAAATAATAGTACCAATAATACAAAATCTCTTGACAAAATTCTCTATTCCAGAACCTCATTGCCCGAGTAGGGAAAATAGAAATATAAAACTATTAGTTTCATTTTATCTACAAATATGATATTAAAGTAATGAACCGGCTTTGAATTCCGGCCGTATAAAAGCTTGTGCTGGTAAGGCCTCATCTGTATTTAATTAATCGTAAGGCACTCCGGAACTCTATATTGGATCCTCTACTCTTTATATTTTTCATTAACGAGTCTACTGCTTTAGCTTCTTATGTAAAATTAACATTTTTTGCAGGTGATACTTTATTATGTTTGTCTAGGAGGGATTCACACCAACATAAGAGTATAATATAAATAATGCTTTTGACCTATGAATCAACACCGTCTTGGTGTATACGAAAATATACGAAACTGTCTTAATTAAGCTGTTAATTTTAATCATATTGATCTTAATGGTTATCTGAATTTAAAAATTAATATTGAAAAATCCAAAAATCTTTAAAGAGAAGAAAGAGAAAGAAAGAAAATGTGCTATATTACGTAAGACAACAAAATCTTGTGTACAAGCATCCTAAAAACAAAAAAATCCCAAATTCACTTTAAATTTAAAACAAACATAACTTCTAAAACACTTTACCATAAAATTTACACACATTACCAAAATTAATCATAACAAAACAGATTGAGAAAAAAAAGCATCTTTTTGATAAATTTCATTAAAAAATAAGTAAAGCTGTCAATAAAACAGAATTTAGAAGAAGTAAATTACATTATTTAACAGGAAACAAAACTAAAACACTAAAATGATGTCAGAGCACAGGTTAAAAGGTATCATTAAAAAAATCGTCAAGGCTATAATATGCCCTGGATAATAAAAGTGATTTTAATTCCTTTTTGAATCTCTTAACTTCTAAAATTTGTCTGATACATAGAGGAACATCGTTGTAAATTTTTTTGCTGAGGTATATGAGTGAGTTCTTCGTGAGGGAGGATGTAGGGATTGGTAAGGGAAAATCGTTAACCTGGCGAGTCATATGACCAGTGTTAGAGGGAGGTTTAGGACATTTATGAATAAGAGTAGCTGTTTCTAAGATAAAAAGAGAAAAAAGAGTTAGGATTTTTTGAGATATAAAGAGAGGTTTACAAGAATCTCTTAACCCAGCGGAACATAGGAATCTAACTGCCTTTTTTTGAATCACAAAAATTATGTTTAATAATCCCTTGTTGCTTAAACCCCACAAAGGCAAGCCATAACGAAGGTGGGACTCAATAAGAGAAAAGTACACTGAACGTGCAACTACCCCTCCCAGCTCATGCCCCGCCATTCTTACTGCAAAGCATCCAGAGGATAATTTTGATGCAAGATTTAGGATATGATCTTCGAAGCGAAGGCGACCATCAATGGTAATACCAAGGAACTTACAGCTTTCTTTGTTTTGCAAGGGGAAGTTTTCACTAAACATAAGGCCCTGAACGTCACACTTAAATTCCATAATAAAGGTTTTGCCCACATTAAATACAAGCCTGTTTGCAGCACACCACTCCGATAAAATCTTAAGATCCTTAAAAACCTGGGCTCTAACATTATCAGAATCTCTATGATTCCATAAAATGGTGGTATCATCAGCAAACTGAACCACTTTGCCCTGCAGTTTTAATGAACCCAAATCATTTACATAGAGCAAAAATAATAGTGGTCCTAACACTGAACCCTGAGGTACTCCAGTTTTAAGGGATCTGGAATCGGATAAACACCCAGATACTGTAACTCTTTGGGTACGATTAGACAGATAGGATTCCAGCCATTGCAATGCCACACCTCTAAAGCCATAATTATTGAGCTTAGACAGCAGTATTCCATGATCTACACAATCAAATGCCTTGGATAAATCGCAAAACACTGCCGCCGCGGACTCTCCAGAATTTAAGGACACATAGACACTCTCCAAAAAGCCGAAAACAGCGTCATGAGTCCCTTTTCCCGTTTGAAATCCAACTGATTTGCAGATAAAATGCAATTATGTTGCAAAAAAGATAAAATTCTGATTTTTGCAAGTTTTTCAACTATCTTGGAGAGGGTAGATAATATAGAAATTGGACGAAAATTACAAGGCTCACTCACATCTCCACCCTTATAAAGAGGGATAACCACTGCCTCCTTCAAACATGCTGGAAAGATGCCATTATGAAAGGAATTGTTTATGGCAGAAGCTAAGGCATTCAATGCTGAGTCAGGCAAAAGGAGTAGTAATTTTGATGATATTCCATCAGCTCCAGCTGATTTATGGTTTTTTAAGCTTTTAATTGCATCTCTAACATCAGTAAGGCTAACAGGATAAAAGAAAAAAGAATTTTGAACTGACACTTGTTGAATATAATGCAAAGGATCAATATTAGTATTCACATCCTTGAGCAATAAATGAGGAATATTACAGTAATAATCATTTAAACTATTTGGTCTTACTTCTGGTTCTGAAACTTTCTTGTGAGAATGCCTGAAGTCATTTATAATTGACCAACATTCTCTCTGCCTATTTGAGGAGATATTCAAGCGGTCACTATAATATTTAACCTTAGCTGCTTTTATCGTCTTTCTATATAGACTACGATATTTCTGATGATAAAGAATAATGTTTGCATTAGTTGTAAACTTGCACAGCTTAGCCAAAAAACGGAGGTTTTTAGCTGAAGTTCTGAGGCCTGCTGTGACCCATGGTTTTCTATTTTTCATTTTAAGCCTCTTTTTAGGAAAACACTGATTGATCTTGTCACATAGCACATGAAATAACAAAGTAAACGGGTCAGGAGCCATTTCAACTGCATTCCAATTAACCAAAGCTGCAGTAGAAGAAAAAGCATTAAAATTTGCTCTGCTGAAAATTCTTCCTATATAATGAGATGAAGGAAATACAGTGTTGCATGGAATCCTAGCGAGAATGGCTTCATGGTCAGAAATACCAGATGAGAGTACTCTACATGACACATCATTTAAATTTGTACACAAATAATCAATAGTAGTTGCAGATGAGGATGTTATACGTGTGGGTGAAAGAACATGCATCTTCAAGTCATAAGATTCCAATATACTTAAAAGGGATGTATGATATGATGGCAAGCTTACATCAGTGAAGTTAATATTAAAGTCACCAGCCAATATAACTATGGAGTGTAGAGACAATTGGGATAATAGAGAATCAAGTTTGTCCAGGAACATAGCAATATCTCCTGTGGGTGGTCTATAAACACAAAGAACATATAAATTAAATCGCATACAAAACCAAAGGGAGAATTCAAAAACCTTCTCCAACAGAAAGCTGTCATACTTATTAATTTTACAGAAAAAAGCTTCAATTGTTTGTTTAACTAAAATAGCTGTTCCTTCATGTATGGAGTGTTGCCGATGAAAAATTGATATGGGAATATAATCAGATATTAGCTGAAACATTCGTTAGGCTTTAACCAGTGCTCAGTTAGTAATACAATATCAGGAAAATCACATGAATCAAGTAAAAGATAAAGCTCGTCCATTTTATTTCTTAGAGACTGTATATTTAAAATAAAACTACTGAAACTTTTCGCATGCTTATTTTCAATGTTATTTATAGAATGTGAGTGAGCTTCATCTTCTGTGTATTTATCTATAAAAAAGAATCCCTATCACAGTCAGTATCTAGAGGTCCAGATTGATTACTTGGTTTTATTGTGGACACATTTTTTGATAAAATGCTACTTTTGAAATGTTTTAAAATATGGGTATACAGTAATGATGCCAAATCTGATCCAAAGTTGCTGGCATGATTAGACTCTAAAATTCTATTTAGATTAATATTATTTGCGTGAAATATTCTATAGAGAGCCTTATTGCTATTATAAATTACATTATGGTTTGGATACATGTAAGGGCTTGTCATCACTAAACTATTGCTGTGTAAATGTATAAATTTTCTTAAAATATCGAATGATGAGCAAATACCATTTAACATTAAAATCAACATATCATTTTCTGTAAATTCCTTAACCATAGATGATGCAGTATAAATCAGTTCATTGTTTGTACTTCCTGGCTTCAGGAAACACTGGACTTTGTAGTTAGCTTCAAACTTCAGACGCAATTTCTTCAGGAACACTCTACTACAGTTTCCACCCACAAAAAGAAGCCTAGGTCGATTATCAACGGGTGAATTTGGCCTACATGGCAACTGTGTTGGATAATTTATATTAACGAATTTATATATGTTTTGCTGTTCCTTTAATGCACAAATATCGGAATAGCAAGTATCTTTTTCAACTTCCAACACCTTTATTGACTGGATCATATTCTTATTCATCTTGGTTAAATCATTAACTTCCATTTGTAACATATTTATTTGCGTCTTATAGGTTGCAGATTCATTTTCTAATGTTTTTATTGTTACAATTAAATTTTTATTTAAGGTATTTAACTCATTGATTTTTATATTGAAATTTATTTTTTCCTCATCACATACTTTTAATAGTGACAGTAACTCACATTCTTTAGTTTTTAAATTTGTTAATTCAATTTTAAGTTCATCATTAAGTTTGTGTAGATTATCTAGGGAAAAAGAAAACTTCTTTTCGGCCTCTGACACTTCATCTTCAAACACCAAACTGTTTCGTCTCATTTTTTCTATATGCCTATCCTTTTCTTTTAGTTCAATCAATAATTCATGAATCTTCTGCTCGTAAGACTTCTTTTCATTCTCATTTTCATTAAAATTTATTTGACATTTTTCTGAGCATAAAATTTTGTAGCCTCCCATTTTTATGGCATCAGAATTTCTATCCAAACAACTTGCGTGGAATATAGACATACAAAAGATGCAGCAATAATTTGAAAACTCCTTTTTTTGACAGCATTTGAAATTACGATTCATTTTAATAAATTAAGGAATATATAAATACGGTTAGACAGGAATTGCTAGCCAAACAGGAACTTGAGCCTGAGCGTCACCAGGAACACGCGTAAAACAAACACACTAGCACGTCCTAAGGTTGAAGTTCTATGGTTTCAAGTTAAGGTCAATGCCGGCAAAACAAGTCTAGTTAGTTAAAACAGGAAATATTTATAAAACAAAAAAATATTGACCTGTTAATTAGGAACACTTGTACGGAAATATAGCACGTCGATGTGGTTGTAAAAAAAAGATTCAAAACAAATCAAATCAAAACAAAACAAACAAAACTGAGTACCGGCGTAGCCTCCTACGAACTTAAACACGACCGTCACGTATGACTGCTAAACTGATATTTATATTATTATTTAAGCAAAAAATTAATAACAATCTAAATATTACCATAAATTTTAGAAAAAGTGTCAAATATAAAATATTTAGATCTACTTATAAAAGAAAATTTTAATTGGTCACTACACATAAATAAAACATCTGATAAAATTATTGAAATGCTAAATGCCTTATACAGGATGGAAGCAAAATAAATGTAAAAAAAAACTTTGAGAAAACGCATAAGCTCGTTTATTAAGACTTTTTGTCGCCGTTCTATATTGAAGTAAAATTAACTCTTGACATTGGAAATTGACAAGAACTGCTTAGAGTTACAAAAATTAAAACCAAAATATCCCGACGGTAAATACGTATTTTGTTCTCTCTATCTTCAAGAAGTGATCAATCGTTAAAAAGGGACCTGAATCATCCCACAAGTGGTCAAGTCAAGAATTTATATTACATGTTCGAATAAGTTAGGAAATCTTTTAGGAAGCCAAAGAAATTAAGACCAATAAGAAGTGCGGCATCTATAAGATTAATTTATAATTATAATAATAATAATAGAGAAAACAAGCACATCAATTAATGTCAGAATCGAAGTTAAATTTGACTGAACGCATTTTTAATACTGGCAACTTTGTAGGAACAGAAAACTTAAAATTAGTGAAACCAGGTAACATTTGAGAATTAATTACATACGATAGTTCAGAAATATTGAAAAATCAAAAAACCATTCGTAATACAAATAAAGGTCTCATCCTTTTGTCAATTGTAGTTTAGTTTGTATTCAAAGTTTGTTCAGCCATGCTTCATTAGATTTTCTAGTTTATTAAATACATCTTTAGTATATAAGGCTACTTGTAAATAGTTTTAGTTTAGTTTTAATATTATCTTTACATGTTATACTCGGCGCCAGTTTTTATAAGTACTATATCTATCTAACTGATTTAAAATTCCTAAAAGAAATTTTCTATATGTTTGAGAATATATTTTCAATTATTTTCATAAAATAATAGAAATATGCTTTTTTAGACAGTTTTAATTATAGAACCTAAAAAACTTCCTAGTTTAAGGATAATTTAAACTAGTCATCATTAAATAAATAATGGGATAAAATTAGTAAAAAGGACATAAATAACAACCCAACTCGTCTATTATTACGTATGAGTTAGTACAAGTAACGTATCCCTTATTGGGTAAAGTATTCATATAATAGTATTCATATATAAGTATTCATATAATAGACTTGCACTTTAATTTAGGCCACAAAATAATTTTCTAGAACAACTCAATAACTATTTTCCATCTATAAAATTTACCTTCGAACAAGAAACAAATACCTAACTTGCATTTTTAGATACTCTTGTCATCAAAAATAATAATAAGTTTGATAGTGATATTTATAAAAAAGAAACAAGTACTTTTAGATACATAACTAGTGACTTTAACAATTGTTTTTAACATGAAATGGCTAGCATGCATTTCTTGGTACATCGTTTGGTCTCATTTCCTCTAAGTAATAACAGATTTAATAAAGAAAAACCAACAATTAAAACAATTGCTAGGAGCAATAGTTAAGACGATAAGAATATTAATAAGCTTATAAGAAGACATAGGTTTAAAGTTAATCTTAAAAAATCTACCATATTTCAAAAAGATGAAAATATGAAAACTTTCGTTGCAATACCATATGATCCCATCTTGACGAGAGGCTTTTTCAAAGACTTAGGTCGAAGAATGGTCTATCAAAGTTCGGCCAAGTTACAAAATCTTTTAGGAAACCCAAAAGATAAAATAAAAACCAATGGAAAATCTGAGATCTATCAGATTCATTGCAACAACTGTAATAAGAAACACAAAGGATAAACTAGAAGATCAATTAATATCAGATTGAACAAACATGTAGCTCATGTGAAATATGGAAGAGTTGAAAAGTTAAGTTTGAACATGTTTTAAATACTGGTTACTTTGTAGGGATATACAACTTAAAATTACTTAGACCAGTTAATAACAAATTTAGTAATATTCAAAAAAACATTCTTAACAGGGATAAAGGCCCCATACCTTATAGTCCAGTATATAATTATATAGTTCAGTTCGTGTCTAAGATTTGTTCGGCCAAGCTTCATTGCATTTTTTTCTCTATTAGTTAGGGTGATTAGTACATAAGACCATTTATCAGTAATTTTAGTTTAGTTTTATTCTCTTCTTTCGAAGATTCTAACATCGGTAGCAAAACACGTGTGGAGAGTAAAAATAAAGAATTTTGGTAAAGCTGTCTGGTAATTTGACTTGGTATCAAAATATTTGTTGACGCACGTATAATATGAATACCTTTTAATTCATGGTAGTATTTCTAAAGAGATGTACTTATCTTCTTTTTTTTTTAATTTAGAAACTTCCAGTGTTAAATATTTAAGTAATTGTGTGTCCTCTTGTCAGACATTATTTTGGCTATATCAAAGCTGTTAATATATCAATATAAATTAAAAACTCCTGTTAAAAGCAACGGCATAAACTATCATTAAATAAAAACACAACTGGGCATTCTCTCTCTAAAAAATCGAAGCACAGCAAAAGATGCAAAAATGCTTTATGGCAGTGTTACTCAAACCTTTTTCGTGACGGAACCCTTTTAAAAAACTACATTTTTAACGGAACCCCAAACTCTAAACTAAAAGCAAAAGCAGTTATATGTGAACTGTTTATTAATAATCATACAAAAAAAGATAGATACAGTAAGTAGTGAGTTAGTAAGCAAATGATAACACTAAGTTTATTCAATGCGAGGCATGTAATTGTTTTTTATTCCTCATCAACTCGGTAATGTCAAGCTTGATAGAAGAAAGTTGAATTCTCATGTCTGGTTCGGCATCCAGTCTATTGCGGTATTTTGTTTTTGTAGCTGTATATTCTAAAAATCCCGTTTCACGCAAATACGTTGTTGGGAACGGCAAAAGAACATTCAAGGCTTCTGTGGCAAATTGTGGATATTCATCACGAACCCTGCACCAAAAATCATGTAGTGAAATTGTTTTGAACAATGATTCCATGCTTGTATCCAATGTCATTTTCATAAATGATTCATAGATCTGATTTCACATATTTTCAGGCTTCTGCAATTTAGATGAAAAAGGGTTTTGAATCCAAAGGTTATTTTCAGTTTTGTATTCTGTTTTTCAGGAAAGTAATATTCAAAAGTCCCTTGCAGATCATTGAGATATTTCACCAATTCAACAAATATTTCATTTTGAAATATTTCTGTATCACTAAGACTATGGTGACTAAAGAACTTACTTAGCAATGAAAAGCTTTCGATTTCTCTCTTACCAAAACAAGTAATCCAAAAATCTAATTCTCTTTTAAAGGCAATTATTTTGTTGTTAGCATTGAAAACTGTTGTCTGTTTTTCTTGTGGTTTAATTCGTTAAGTTTTCCAAATATGTCTGCTTAAAATGCTAGTCTAAGTAACCAGTTTTTATTCGGCAAACGGTCTTTTAAATTAAAAGGAACGTCTGTAAGAAAAGCTTCTAATTCCGTTCTTAGCTCAAAAAGCCTTGTCAAAGTTTAATAGTGTTTTATGATCGCTACCATAATCTTCACATAATATTGAGAACAATCGGGATTGTAGAAAATTTTTTTTACAAAAATCTCGAACACGTCGATTTTATTTTCGAGGAGGACAACTTTTCCTTACCAAGGCACCCTCATACCAGTAACCCTCTTCGAGGGGGTGGGATCACCCCTAAAATCTTAAATAGAAAGAGGGGTCGTGTGATACCTTATTTTAAAGGTCTTTTAATTCTAAATATAACTGCCAAATTTGAAGTGGCTAAAATTTTTTATCCGGATATGACAGCTTGTCAAAATTGTAGAAACAGCGAAAATGAAAAAGGTATTTTGAACCCTGTTTTAGATAATATTTTTAAAAGAATAAGGAAGTCCTAATTTCAAAGGGGTCACTTATTAATTAAGAGGCCACCCTAATACCTGGGTGGCCTTATTTTGGCCTTATTTTGAAGGCCTTTTTACTCTGAATTTAAATGGTGACTTCTGAGTGACTGATGGATATCTTGTGGATATAAAAATAGCAAGAAATACAATCTTTACTGCCAGTAAAAGTGGAGAGATAAGAAATACCTACCCTTTTCCTTTTGTGTCTTTTAAATAAAACAAGTTTATTTAAATTACGTCAATTTATTAAATATTCAAATTGTGCCCTGCCTACTTCCATGCAGGTATACAGGTTTTGCTCAAAACGATGCCTGACGTTTTGTAGAACTTCAGGTGTTATCATCTGACACTCATTTATAATTCTCTGGCGTAAGTCTTCTAGGGTGTCTGGTTGGGTAGCGTAAACTTTTGTTTTTAAATGCCCCTATAAAAAAAATCTAATGGGGTTAAATCGGGTGACCTAGCTGGCCATTCCATAAAAGGTCCTCTCCTTCCAATCCAACGATCAGAAAATATCTCATCAAGATATTGCCTCACACCAGCAGCATAATGTGGAGGCGCTCCGTCTTGTTGGAAAACGACTTGATCATCATCAGAATGATTTCCGCTTTCCATTATTTCTACTATTCTTGGATATACGACATTTTCCAAGAGATCTCGGTACATTTCTCCATTCAAATTTCCGGGCAGAAAAAACGGACCAACAATGGAGCCGCCCAAGATTCCCGCCCAAACATTTAACTTCTCAGGGAACTGGGTATGAACTTCACGAAACTGACCCGGATTTGCATTTGACCAGTAGCGGCAGTTATGACGATTTACGTTGCCATTAAGAAAAAAAGTACATTCATCTGAAAAGTAAATGTTGTAAATAAGACGCGGATTAACAGTTATCATATCACTAAGCGATTCACAAAATTGCACTCGTCTGTCAAAATCGTCCTCATTCAGTTCTTGCACCAGATGAATTTTGTAAGCATGGAATTTATTATGATGAAGTATCCTATGAACACTACTTTTGCTTACTCCTGTACTCGTCGCCAATTTTCTGACACTTATTCCTGGCTCGGTATGAAGTTGACCTAGGACAGTTATTTGCATTGCTTCATTGACAACAACAGCATTTTGAACCTCACGCTTTTTATACCACACAGACACTACCAGATTCCCTAAGTTTAGCAACTATTTCTAGAACGTATTTTCTGTTGACTCGTTTTTCTGGATGAAGGTCATTAAACTCTTGTACCGTTCTATTGGCACAATTGTTATGCTGAAAGAAAAACTCTATCATCTCAACCCTCTCTGCAGTAGAATAAACCATTGCTAACAGTGTTTCAACACCGAAAAGACTGGGTAATAATTTAAAACTATTTAAATAAATGCTGCTTTATGAAAAGTACCAATGATATTTAGCAAGCTAAATAAATTCTTCAGATACTTGTGTTTGCATTTTATTTGGTATTTTGTTTTTATTTATGCTATGCTGATAAGGTGTAATAACAATAATATTAACAATACTAATAAATTTTTAATCATGTTTTAATGATCCAATAAAAAAATTGTAAGAAAGGGTTTCAGGCATAAAGGTTTATTTAAAGCATTTTTTCCAGAATTTTATTTGGCTTTCATATCCAGAAGAAATCCATCAGTCACTCAAAAGTCACCATTTAAATTTAAAGTGAAAACGCTTTCAACATAAGGTATAACACGATCCCTCTTTCTGTTTAAGATTTAAGGGGTGCTTTCAACCCCTCGTAAAGGATTCCAGGTATTAGGTGGCCTCTTAATTAATAAGTGACCCCTTCGAAAATAGGATTTCCTTGTTCTTTTAAAAATATTATCCAAAAAAGAGTCCATAATACCTTTTTCATTTTCGCTGTTTCCGCAATTTTGACAAGCTGTTTTATCCAGAGAAATAATTTTAGCCACTTCAAATTTGGCAGTTATATTCAGAATTAAAAGACCTTTAAAATAAGGTATCATACGACCCCTCTTTCCATTTAGGATTTTAGGGGTGATTCCACCCCCTCGAAGGGGGTTGCTGGTATGAGGGTGCCTTGGTAAGGAAAAGTTGTCCCCCTCAAAAATAAAATCGACGTGTCCGACATTTTTGAAAAAAAAATTTTTTTTCATACCGAAAATAGCTTTGTTTCGTTTTCGCTGGGACACCCTGTATGAGGCGCCCAATTCCAAAACTTTTTAGATCCGTGCTAACCAATTTTACAGGAGAAGAGAAAAACTTCGGATTTCTTGTAAGAACAAATTTTTGTGGTTTAAAATGAAAATACACATTTATGACAACTGTTTATTTAAATATTTGTTACTAAGTAGTAAATTTTTGTTTAAAAGAAGTAGTTATGGACAAAAATAATAGGAATAAAACAAGTTTTGCTATCGCACCATGGAACTTGTTAGGTTATCTAATAGCGCGCTTCCGTACTAACTTTAAATACAAGTGAAATCTCACCCTGTATATTGCCCGTCTATTCATCCTGACCTACTTCGTAATAAACATCTGTTTAGCGCGGTGCGAGTGACCCAGAACTCTAGCCCGTGATTGGTTGCCACCCCGTAGTGCGAAGATCAATATGAGCTGACGCGTCGCCGACACTGACAGGTTCAGACACTTTCAGACAGTGAATACAAGTCAAGATCCTTTTTTCCTGCCTGGGCGAGTGCCCTACGCGGTTTTTACTATTTTTAAGTTGAGTATCGAGACTGGGGCTTTAATAACCAATATATGTTTTCAAGTAAATCCTCATGAAGTTTCTCACTATTAAACCCCATCGCACTCCCTATTGGCACAGCGTCGCAACCCTATAAACCTCACCCTAACATATGGTCCTTCGTCGCCACATATTAACGCTAAATACCCTTAATTCGATGTACCAGTAGTCCGATAAAGCCGATGTGTACAGTTGTGGAGTGTAAAAAGAAGAAAGAAAAACCTGAAGCAGCTGAAAAGTACCAGAAAGAAAACCCAGAAAGCTCTAAGGTTAGTCCAAATTGCCGTCATTTTGTCAAAACCTGAGATTTAAATAGCTAAAATTTGAATCGCGTTGTCTTATTACCCTATTGATTTGAATCGCAGATTGTCGTTTTGTAGATTTAACCTAGCCAAACCTATACCTTCTTAGTTTTATACCCATGCAAACAAATACCTATTTTGTTTTTGATCTTAACCTATACAAAACAATACCTACTTAGTTTTTTATTTGTTTAAACCTCAAAAAGTAAATATTAACCCGATTTAAGTAAAATTTTACGCGATTTATACTCGTTTATATTGTTTATTGCGGCCTTTTATCCTGTTATTTTGTTTTTAGCCCCTATTTATGTCTTTTTTTTTTATAAGTATATATGTATATAACAAATTTTACAGGATATTATTTGTGCTTTAGTGTGTTAAACCTTAGGTGCACTGTCTTATTATAACTTTATGAGCCCAAACATTTGTACCTACTTCATTATTTTTAGCCTATTTAATACATACGAGTGCAGCATTTTGACATTTTAGATTTTGTTTTTGTTTTTTTTTTTTTGAATTTGCGGGATAGTTATTCGTCTGTGTTGAAAAATGAATGAAGAACTTGCCAATGAACAGCTCTCAGCTAAGGCTAAAGGCGAGGTAAAATTCCTTATCTCAAAGCGAGGCCACCTAAAAGCCTCTTTAACTAGATTTCAAACTTTTTTAAATGCATGCTCAGGTACACTAAGCTCTTCATCAAATGCTCCTGACCTAAAGGTACAAATCGAAACCAGATTAAATGCAGCAAAAAATTCTCTCAATGAATTCGAGAGGATTCAGGCAGGCATTGAAGATCTTTGTATTAGGCACAACCTCCCTGATGCTAACGATCAGGATGAGGTTCGAGGGGACTTTGAGGAAAAATATTTTTGTATAATTTCAGCAGCCACATTTACGTTACAGACCCTATCGGCTCTGATTTCTCCTATGCCTGATCCCCAAGAACCTGTTGGTCCACAAAATAATGTTCAAAATACCCTAGTTTCTAATAACCTTATGACCAGACTTCCTCCTTTATCCATCCCTGAATTTTCAGGGTCATATGAGTCTTGGACTCAGTTTGCTGAAACATTTGAATCCCTAATAGACAAAAATCCTGCACTTGCAAATGTGCAAAAATTCTATTATTTGCAGTCCTCTCTCAAAGGAGATGCTGCTCAAGTCATAAGCTCTCTTACTGCCACGGATGATAACTACCTTATAGCCTGGGACCTTCTCAAGAAAAGGTACCAAAACAAAAGGGCCATAATCCACTCCCATGTCAAGGCCATCTTTAATTTACCTACAATTAAAGAGGAAACCCATTCTATCTTAAGAAAATTCTTAGACAATTTTCAAAAGCATTTTAGGTGTCTTGAAAATCTAGGAGAAAAGGTCAACCACTGGGACACCATCCTAATTTATCTAGTATCATCCAAAATGACCCAAGGCATTCGCCGAGAGTGGGAAGTTAGTTCAAAAGGTATTGAGACACCCTCTATCTTAGACTTTACTAATTTCCTGACAGAACGTTGCCACTTGTTGGAGTCCATTGACTACAAAATTTATCACAAGCATGAAGCACAAACATCTAAGCACTTACCTGTCCACAAAACCTTTGCTCATGCAGCTTTTGAACCCACCTGTCCTATATGCAAGGGTAGTCATTTTGTGTATGCCTGCCAAAAGTTTATGGATTTGTCCATCCATGATAGGTACAATGAGGCCAGACGCCTTAAATTGTGCACCAACTGTCTTCGGCCTGGTCACTTTAATTCAAATTGCAGATCAAAGCATTTCTGTAGGTTTTGTAAACGTAACCACCACTCTTTGTTGCACCAACTAGGAACTTCTGGATCTATTGGTAATTCTTCTATACCCAAACCTAATATGGGTAGGCCACCCAGTGGCAGCCAACCTCCTCAGGCTGTTTTATACTCTCACACAGAGCTGGAACCTAGTCTGGTGACCTCAACCCCCAATGGTGCCACTGCAGTAGTTTTAGCCAAATCTCACAGTAATCATATAAGTAACTGCCATACAAGCCCTATAGATTTTAACCAAGATGTGATCCACGCCAATAAATCTTCTTTATTAAACCAGCAATCATTAAACCGAGTTGGTACCACCAATTTTTCCAAAGGCTCTCTCGAAGAGATAGGCCAAGAAAACTTACCCAACTATAGCCTAGCTTGTGCCAACTCGAGCACAAGTAATTTTATATTGCTATCCACAGCAATAGTCCATGTTTTTGATGCTCACCAGAATCCTATTCCATGCAGAGCACTGCTGGACAGTGGCTCTCAATCAAATTTTATTTCAAGGGCACTATTTAATAAACTTAATCTCAATTGGGAAAAAATCAATGTTCCAGTATGTGGTATTAATCAAGGAACCACTTATGTAAATAAAAGAGCCCTCTTGTCGATTGAAAATGTAAGTCAAAGCCACAAATTTGAAATTTCAGCCCTAGTTATAGATAAAATAACTGAAAAGTGTCCCCAAAGATCTATAGATATTTCTAAGTTATTGATTCCCTCTGGCATTAACTTGGCGGATCCAACCTTTTGGGAGCCGTCAGAGATTGACATACTTCTGGGTGCAAGTATATTTTTTGACCTCATGTGCTCAGGTCAAATCAAGTTTGGCAAAAATAGCCCTATAGTTTAAAATACCAAACTTGGCTGGATTGTTGCTGGTCCTATATCATGCTACCACCGTGAAGCGGAAAATAATATATCTTGTTTTTCCCTCGACAATAATAACCTCGACCTCAGCCTAAAAAATAGCCTTGAAAGGTTTTGGCAAATTGAAGAACCAGTTTCCCAGTCGAGTAGTTTGACTCAGGAGGAACTTGACTGTGAGTCCCACTTCCTCCAAAATCACACTCGTGCCCCTTCAGGCCGTTTTGAGGTCAGCCTCCCTTTTAAGAAAAACCTATCACAGATGGGATCTACGCTAGAAATGGCTGAAAAAAGATTTCTAGCTATAGAAAGAAAATTCTCAAGAAATAAAGACTTTTTTGCAACCTACTCCCAATTTATACATGAGTACAAGGCCCTCGGCCACATGTCAAAGGTGCAAAAAATTGATATCAATGATTGCTCCTCGTCTCTGCCCACTTACTATCTACCACATCATGCAGTAGAAAAGCAAGAGAGTACCACTACCAAGTTGAGGGTGGTATTCGATGCCTCTGCCAAATCCTCCACAGGCATTTCTCTGAACGACACTCTTATGGTCGGCCCTACAATCCAAATGGATTTATTCTCTATTATTGTAAGATTTCGTGAACATAATTATGTTCTAACAGGGGACCTGGCCAAGATGTATAGGCAGATATTGGTAAAACCCTCCGAAAGAGACCTGCAAAGAATAGTGTGGCGAGACTCCCCTGATGATGAATTAGAGCATTTCCAGCAAAACACAGTTACTTATGGAACGGCAAGTGCTTCTTTTTTAGCTACAAGGTGCTTCAAGCAAATTTCATTAGACAAGAAGACCTCATTTCCTCTAGAAAGTAGCATCATTGCGCATGACTGCTACGTTGATGACGTAATTACAGGCACAAATGACCTCAATGACCTTGTAAAAATAAGGTCCAATCTGACCTCCATTTTACATGAGTATGGGTTTGAGCTGAGAAAATTCGCCTCTAATCATCCCGAAGTCCTTTCTGATTTACATGTCGACAACTCAACTCCTTATATAATCAATGAGGGACAAAGTTCTAAAACATTAGGAATTTCATGGAATTCGTTAAAAGATCAATTTGTTTATTCGTCAAATATAAGTAATCCTGAAGGTTGTGTGACAAAACGGACAATCCTCTCTGCAATATCGCAGATATTTGATCCCTTGGGTCTGCTAGGTCCTATAATCATCCAAGGGAAAATATTAATCCAGAAGCTATGGCTACTAAAAATTTCTTGGGACGACCTTATTCCCAGTAATTTCCAGAAAATTTGGACAAATTTTTCTGAGCAGCTTGCCAGAGCAAATACATTTACAATCCCTAGACAAGTCACCTCAAAAAATCCTCTAAGAGTTCAAATGCATGGCTTTTCTGATGCGTCCATAAACGCATATGGAGCGTGTCTGTACCTACGTTGCGAAAACGCAGATAGAAATATTTTTTGCAACTTATTGTGTGCAAAATCGCGTGTTGCCCCTCTCAAAGCTGTGTCCTTACCAAGGCTAGAGCTGTGCGGAGCTTTGTTACTAGCCAAACTAGCTAAGAAAGTTCTGGAAATCCTAAATTATCCTATAGAGGAATTATTCTATTGGATTGACTCCTCCATCGTTTTATGTTGGCTAAGTTTGGAACCACGTAGTTTAAAAACTTTTGTGTGCAACAGGATTTCAGAAATCCAACAGATCTCAAATGTTAATAATTGGTATCACATTACCTCTTCCCAGAACCCTGCGGACGTTATTTCACGTGGCATGAGTCCCACTGACCTTGAAAATAACACTCTCTGGTGGCACGGTCCTCCATATTTGAGAAACCGTCAAGAATTTTGGCCTACAGGTAGACACGTTTCTAATTTTGCACGTCAAAATTCAGAAAAATCCTCCATACCTGAGGTTAATCCAAAATCATTTGTCTTTTTTACTGAAGCAAGGTCCGAATTTATCCTAAATATTTGCTCCAAATTCTCGTCGTATGTCAAGCTTATAAATGTAATTGCATACTGTTTAAGATTTGCTCATAATCTTAAGCATAAGACCCCAAGAATCACTGGTCCTTTATCCCGACATGAACTCACGAAGAGTACAGATTGTCTTATCCGATTAGTCCAAGCTGAAATGTTTTATGAAGACATTTTTGAACTAAAGCACAACAGATGCGTCAGGACTAAAAGTAAACTTAGCACACTTAACCCGTTCCTTGACCAGGACAATATTTTAAGGGTAGGTGGTCGATTAAAGCATTCCAAATTAGATTTCGATTGTAAACACCCAATTCTTCTCCCTTATAATCACCCATTTACAGAGCTAGTAGTCGTCTATGAGCATGGTCGAAACCTTCATCCTGGTTCTCAAGCCACGTTATCTTTTGTAAGACAACGATTCTGGCCCTTAAATGGAAAACGATTGGTTAAGCGTATACTGCGAAATTGTATACCATGCTTTAAGGCAAATCCGCGGCCTTTACAAGCTCAAATGGGAGATTTACCCAGCTTCCGTGTAGTCCCTTCTTGCCCATTTTTTGACACAGGCGTCGATTGTGCCGGCCCTTTTTTGCTGAAGGATTCAAAGTTCAGAAATCGCAAATTTCTGAAATGCTACATTTGCTTATTCGTGTGTTTGGCCACTAAGGCAGTGCACCTGGAGCTGGCCACTGAACTAACAAGTCAATCCTTTATAGCAGCATTTACAAGGTTTACAGCCCGACGAGGCCTATGTAAAAACTTACATTCAGACAATGGGACAAACTTTATCGGGGCTAAAAATGAATTCCAGGCAATTTATGAGGTTTTACAGGGTAAAGGACTGCAAAACTTCCTAAGCGAGCGTCGTATATCCTGGAAATTTATTCCCTCGCGGGCCCCTCATTTTGGCGGAATGTGGGAGGCCTCTGTGAAATCTACTAAGCAACATTTAAATCGAATTCTTAATAATACTCCGTTGCACTACGAGGAATTTTATACGCTCCTCGTTCAAGTTGAGGCTATTTTAAATTCTCGTCCCCTGACGCCCCTCAGTGACGATCCTAATGACTTGGACGTCCTAACTCCTGGACACTTCCTGATTGGCCGTCCATTGAATATGCATCCTGAGTTGGACATGTCAAATGTTCCTGACAACCGACTGACCCGCTACCAGCACGTCCAAAGAATGGCTCAACATTTTTGGTCCAGATGGTCCTCAGAGTTCCTCCATACCTTGAACCAAAGGTTTAAGTGGAAGTCAAGGGTCAACAATGCTGATCTGCTTGGCGTTTTGGTGGTGTTAAAGGAGGAAAACCTGCCCGCCATGCAATGGAAACTGGGTCGTATCGTGGAGTTGCATCCTGGACGAGATGGTGTGGTGCGCGTGGTGAGTGTTCGCACAAACAATGGTGTTTTTAAGCGTCCAATCATAAAAGTGTGTCCGTTGCCCATTGAGGGTACTTCTGTGCGCAATAATGGTGCTGTACTTAAGAAACAGTAAAGGACTGTCACGCTTTTTCAGTGTACAAGTACAAGTAAACAAATATGTAGAGTTACTTGATAATTAATGTTATACTTATAGAATGTAAACTTAAGTGAGTAATTAATTAATTCTTTGATTCTTTTTTGCCAGCGTAAAAATGATTGTTTTATGTTTTTTTTTTTTTGCCATTTACACGTGCATGTATGTACTTAACAATGATGCATTTGCTTGTTGGGTCTAACGTTATTTATGTAAAATTAAATATGTAGCTCATGTGTTTGCTTAGATCTAATTTCATGTATTAGTTAAGTGCCTGTTAGTTTAAGTTGTTTGTATTACTTCTCCCCAGTCTCCGATTTGGTTGTAAATTAGGTTCTCTTATTATATTGAAAGATACCCCGATACTTTCAAGGGCGGCGGTATGTTAGGTTATCTAATAGCGCGCTTCCGTACTAACTTTAAATACAAGTGAAATCTCACCCTGTATATTGCCCGTCTATTCATCCTGACCTACTTCGTAATAAACATCTGTTTAGCGCGGTGCGAGTGACCCAGAACTCTAGCCCGTGATTGGTTGCCACCCCGTAGTGCGAAGATCAATATGAGCTGACGCGTCGCCGACACTGACAGGTTCAGACACTTTCAGACAGTGAATACAAGTCAAGATCCTTTTTTCCTGCCTGGGCGAGTGCCCTACGCGGTTTTTACTATTTTTAAGTTGAGTATCGAGACTGGGGCTTTAATAACCAATATATGTTTTCAAGTAAATCCTCATGAAGTTTCTCACTATTAAACCCCATCGCACTCCCTATTGGCACAGCGTCGCAACCCTATAAACCTCACCCTAACAGAACTAAAAAGTTTTGTTTCAGTATCTGTAGGATTTAGGGAGTTTTAAATAAGTAAAAGTTTATAATTTAAAAACAAATATTATTTTTTAAATGTAACTTAAATATTAAATTCTTAGTCCATCGTCTTCTTCCATGGGTTCCATTCCTTCTTCTTCTTCTTCTTCTTCAACTTCTGTATCATGAAGTGATTCAACGGCGTTGTCAATTACTTTTTTACAAAATGTTAAATCGACCTCTTCAATGTTTCTCCACTCTAAACCAACATGTTTTTTTAATAAAGCATCCACATCCTTAAGCTTGGCTGGTTTTACTGCACATTCCTTAAGAAGAGACTCCAAATTTAAGGTAGCCAAGGTTTTTCCTATTTTCAAAACGGACTTGTAAATCCCGAAATCGCTTTTGTAATTTACTTCCCCCTTTACGAACACTGCTTGAGTTCCTTTTGAATTCCATTTCTTTAAAATTGAAATTCTTTTACATGGAGCAAACTTAAAATGCCACTGCCCAGGTGGCTTAATAACCGATTCTATAGCTTTTTTCCAGTTAAAAATTTGACAATCTTTTTCGATATCAAGCACAGTTGAAAACTCAGAAAAAAAATTCCTATATTCACCAGGATGGACTATAACTTCCTTTTTTTTAACTCTTTTTTCAATTCGTCCGAAAACACGATCCGCCGCTAAAAAAGAGTGACACAGGAAATTTCATAATAATTTCGTTCACTGTAGAGTTAGAGTGATACAGCCAATACATCAGCATACCCATCATTGTTACGTTCTTGTTCTGGCCAGGACACCCATCGCAAAAAAGTTTGATTGAGGTAACATCAGTCAAGTCTACCATAGAAAGTTTATGATTAACTAGTGAAGATATTTCATTTGAGCCCTTAGCGCACACATTCTTGGTCCAAGGGTATGAAGTGATACTTTTCTTAGTCTGTTTGTCAATGGAATTTCCTTCACATACTGTGAAATTGTATAGATAGAGCTGCCTGGAATAGTAAGCTGATTGATCCGGGAGTCGGGGCAACACCATATTTTTTTGACAGTCGAAGGATAATTTTAAAGTATTTTCCTCAGGTTTTTTAAGTACTTTATAAAATGCCTTTGCTTTTAAATTTTGAACACGTAGCATGCATATTAGCTTTGCCTTATTATCCCTGTTGGTTTCGGCAGTTATTAAGCTTTTAAGTCTTATACATTCCGAGGAAGCATCGGTGGCAGGACTCTTGAAGCTAATATTAAAATCCCTTGTAAATACTTCCCGGAAATAGTCATATTTTACAGCCAATCTGCTGTTTTCATCACAGTATATTTTCCACAACTGCCTTATGGATAGATCACTTGGCATATACTGTCGTTGAGATTTATTCCTAGTGTAGTGAGACTGAACACATTTTAACTTTAAAATAAATGCTTTTACATTTTCTCTTCTTTCGGCATATTTTGTACTTATCCTATCCCCTCCTCTATTTTCTTTGGGTGGTATAGTGTCAATCAAATAATTTTTAGCTATATTTTGCACCCAAAACCTTGAAATGTCCAAGATAGATAAAAGGGCAAATTAATTAAATTAATTAAAAAATTTACTGCAAATCTGGAAAGTGCCATCTTTAGTTTTAATAAAATATTTTAACGAAACGGAATTATTTCGAGTTCCTTTTATTGGACGGCGCCTTCTTGGAATATTTAGTTCTGTACGTTTAAGAATAAAGTTATCGTATTTTCATAGAATTTTTCATGAAATCTTCGAATATCTTGCATAGACAAGTTTTCACGGGCAAAAGTACTTTTTTTATGATGACATTTAGGGTGTCTAGGTAGAGTTTTAGGCTTATACCTGCAATAAAAAATATTTTAAGTACCTACCTACCTAACTATTAAAAATTTATTTAAAATATTACCTTTGAACTTTATCTTTTGCTTTCTTCCAGTTTGATGGATTTCGCAATTTCTTTCGGCCTTTACCAGGTGTAGCAAGAAAAAATGAATCTTCCATATCACAATGTGTGTAAGACTCTTTATATTAACAAATTTTTAACAAAAACACCACAAATTAACTTTCAAGCAATGCACAAACAAAATCAACGTACCTATTTATACCGCAGTCAAAACAAAACTAAACCATAAAAATATTATTTGTGGAACACATGCCTGTAAGATCTCGCGGAAGAAAACAGTTTTGATTCCGCGTATTATTACTATGGTATAAGTGTGAATGGAAGAAAAGAGTTTTGAAAACGTTGCAGAGTAATGGATTAAAACACTTTTGAAACATTATTTATATAGGATTAAAAAAGATTTGCTACCGTTACTACTTTTTCGAAGGCAATTTCTTTGGGATTTATCAAGTTTTGTGGCCAAATAAATTTGACATCTTATGTCAAACGTCTTAAAGAAGACAGCGCCACACATATGTCATTTTTCAATAAAAATGAATTTAAGCAGTTTTGCAACTGAACACCTCATATATTAAATTTTCGTATATGTACCAGTAACACCTGTAAGTAGGCGTTTCGTTTTGGTTGTTTATTTTTATCTTAGGTAACTTTATTCTTATAGGGTCCGCTTTAATACATGCATTAATTTATTGTGACTGCTGGCGAAGCCCTACCGGAGGTTTCGCGGAGCACCGGGGCTCCGCGGAGCACACTTTGAGTAACGCTGCTTTATGGTATAATGCACTCCATAGTGTTATGTCGTTAATTGCATGCACACCTTAACTAGCATGATTTACATAGTAAAAGTCTTTGAAGTTTTTTGCCTAGCACACTGGTATGTGTAAATAATTATACAGATGTGGATTTGTTTAGCAGAATTATCAATTTCTTGAGGGTGTTAGCTACTGACTTATTTTGGGATGTACCAATAGCATTTAACTATGTTAACTATGTCACTAAGTTTATAATTAAACTTAGTGTCACTAAGTTTATAAGATAGTAATGCCGCATTTCTAAAATCATTTATGAAAAAGAGAATGCAAATTTTTATAAATTACTTATCAGCTAGTATTGTAGGTCAAACTTATGGTTCCTTGTGGAGACCAGAATATCACTCACAGCTGGGTCTTAGAAAACTTAACCTTAAAAAGGGACTTAGATAATGTTATTCGTACTGCAGAGTATAAAATTTCTAAAGCTAAAATTTTCTTTTATTCTTAAGGGTGACTCCTATGTTGAACAGCTCTCCAAGAAACTAAGATTCTCCTTATTTTTCCTCCATACTCTATTAAAATATATTTTAACTCTTAAAACATCACATTTTTCGCTATTCTAGCTTGGAATCACAGTGATCACTTTGCCCAAGTGGCAGGCCTTAAAAATTAGCCTAAGATGCTAAATTTGCCGTTACTAAAGCATTATAGAGACCTATTAAATTGCGAAGAATATTCCTAAAACCAAAAAAGGTGTATGTTAAATTTGCCATTTTAGTAAGGAGGTGGGCCTGTATGATCAAATCTTCAAAAATTAAAAAAAAACGGCTGCATGGAAATATTTGAGCACGTAAAACCTTTATTCTGTATACCCGCTATGTCTTTATGATGACATAGAGCTATTAATCTGACAAGTAATGAGCTGAACGTTGTCGCCAAAAGGGGTTAAATAAAAAGGTATCCGAGCATGTCAGTTATTCAAAAGGAAGGTTAAGTGAATACAAAAAGTGTCCTATTCAAAAGTCTGATAACTTGGACCCGACCAAGAGTGATGGCCGATCTTTGAAGATGTAAAAAAAAATACGACCTTAACATATGTACATAAGCGAGTCAGATTTTTATACAGACGGTGCGTATATGCGTATATGCGAACTTGACGTACTGGTCTCGAATGATAATTTGACATTTACAAAAATATTTTTGTTTCTTTTTTTTAAATCTTTTATTGATATAAAACTAGATTAAAAAATATTCAAAATAAGTATCTATTTATTTTTAGCTTTTTAATTTTTTTTGGTTTCTTCTTCACAAAATATAAATTTCACTCTTATATCACACATTATTGTAAGGATACTACTTATTGCAATAAAAAAAATGGTTTGACAGAACAAATGGCAGCGTCAAATATATTACTATTGTGTATCATAATATCATGAGAATAGGGATGACGCGAGAGAGTAAGCGATAAAGGAAGAGTGAGAAGGAAGACGCTGAGGAATACAGTTCTGAGCAGCTGTACTCTCCACGCTATACTTATGGTTTTAGCTACATCGCCCCATGAAAATCATCAGATTATATTTTTTGCATAATTCCTAAAGGATCTACAAAATAAAAGAAATCAATTACGCTCGTGTATTTCCAGATAAGATATTTTTTTTACAACTTCGTGAATCGCCCATTTCCTCACACTTTGCTCAAATATTTAGAATATTAAATTGTATATACACTGATCTTCGTGTTTAATTCTCCTATGAATAGTGAAGTCTTAAAAGTTTAAGGTTTTATTATTTTCAATTTCTAGAGTGAATCTGATATTAGGGTGAATTAAATTACACTTTTAGAGTAAATTATTTGCTTTATTTGTGTCATCATCTAATATTAAAAAACAATAATCAACGTAATTTCTATAAAATTTAATTTCCTTATTTGACAGTATGTAATTATTTTCTAAATCATTCATAAAGACATTTGCCAGGAAAAAAAAATAAGCACCTTCCCATGGCAAGGCCTTCGCGTTGTCGATAAAAAATATTACAGAAAGTTATATTGAAACTCCTGAGCTATCCATAAGTTCAATAAAGACAAAACTTTATGAGTCTTATATGATCTCAGTTATTTAAAGTGGATAATGATAAAAAGGTCAACTCTGCTTTTATAATATATAATTTTTAACGAGGAAATGCTTAGCTTAAATCTTAAGATTTGATCTGATTAAAACATTTCTGAAATATTATATTTCCGGCCAATAATTTAAATAACAACCTATGGCTGCCTATTACATCTCGATTCTATCTAAGTTATAACAATATACAATAGGTATAGGGTAATCTATTCAAATATACCCTTATGTCATAGATATGCTTTACACTAAACAGGTAATTATCATTAAATACAGACATGTTCTACATCGCACGTTACATGTTATTTACGTCTCAAGTAAGTAACGTTATGGCAATACCGATACAGCAAAAATTCGTATATGGATGCGAAGCTTCCATTTAAAATATTACAGATTGGATTAAGATCGAACTTATCTCTCCGACCAAAAAACAATTACCAACAAGCCCGATCCTATACGAATCAATAAACGGCTTAGGAAAACTTTGGAGACTTTAACGTAAAATTAACCAAATGTATCTTACATTAATTTGAATTTAAACTTAAATTTTTTTCTAGATTAGGACCATAAAGAAAGATACCTACCTCCTATGTTTGCCTTTGCAGATTTGATTTGTTCAAAATTAGAAGTAAATATAAGTATTGTCATTTTAACGGTTGATGTAATATTACACACGAACTAAAATAATCCCTTTGTGGTGCGCCACAAGTGATATCGACTTCAGAGAATAGGTGTTCGTTCGACCCATCAGGTCTATTAAAGTTATTAACTATGAAAATGCAAGATGTTTCTCTAAAATTCAGGTATTTTAAAATGGCTAGTGATAACTGAAGTCCAGCAGGATGAAAATTATTAGTTCGGCATGATTTACCAATTTTACGATTGCTTAGAGGTCAAAGAGTTTCTATCAAATCTAACTAAAGCTAGGATAACAAACACAACGAGGTTCTGACCATAGAGACACCTTGTCGGCAAGGAACAAACATTTCTCAATCTCAACTTTGCGGAGATACCTGATATAACTTGGATTTAAGCTTAAGATGGTTAACAAAAGAGCTGCTGTAATGGAATTGTCAGGTGGCGTATAGAATATTTGAAGAAAATTAAAAAAATTTGGGAGGAAGAAAGATTCATATATTATTTAGCCGAAACATGGTATGATACATTTATGATTGATGTATGATTTCCATTCTCTGGGAAAATGTCCTTTTTTTGCCATAGTAAGAAAACCATATTTTTATTAATTAAACAAGTTTAAAATATTGTTTTTTACAGCTAACTGCCCCTGTTTGTCCTTCAGTGGCACAATAAAGACTGCTTCTTTCACCATTCTCTGGGAAAAGTCCCTTTTTGTCATAGTAAAAAAACCCTATTTTTATTAATTAAACAAGTTTAAAGTTTCGTTTTTTTCAGCTTACTGCCCCTGTTTGTCCTTCAGCGACACAATAAATTATATAATAATGTAATGCTTTAGTATCCCTATGCTGATGTGCGAGATGAGGTTGGAATCCATGGCGGCAACAAAAACTGTTTCCTTCCTTAATGGAAGAAACTGCTAAAGAATAATGGCAAAAAAACAGAATTTAGAAAATTGTATTAGCTTTTTGGGCCAGATTCAAAAGAGTGGTTAAATTTATAAAAGTATTTAGTATCCTCGCTGTTGTTTTAGGATCCAGTATAGTTAAAATCTAGTGTTTTATATAAGATTTTTAGTTTTTAGTATAAGCATTTATTTTTGTTAATTTTTATCTAATCTCTCCTAATATGTATAATAACTAAATACGAGGCAAAGAAATTAATAAATATTACATTCAGGATATAAAGTGTGTTTTTTTTTATAAGTAAAACTTGTGTCTTTTGAACGCATAAAATATAGACAGCTAGATGATTTTTAATGTAAAAGTTTATTTAAAAAATATATATTTCCACTTTTCTGACTACATAATTACTTTTTATCAAAAGAAGTTGGTACTAAATATTGAGATGGGAGGTTTTCTTGAGTATATTATTATAATAATATATCATAATATGTATTAATTAAAAAAAAACAATAATAAAGGACATTGAATATGGCAGCCAAAATCCCCATCAGCCATAATCACCACCAAGTAAAAATAAATCTCAATACACAAAAAAAGGAAATATATAAAATTTGAAGACAAACCAAAACATTTTACCCTTTTGTGTCAAAAAGTAAATATTTAATATTATCTTGCTATCAACTATCCTGAATTTCTAACTTAATATAACTAAACCCGAAAATCCCGAATAATAAAGTTTTAAATACAAATAAATTTTAAGTGAGTCTTGAGTGGCTGTGACTGAGGTCAGGCATCTAACAAAATAGTACGTAGTCAAATTTTATGTATCAAATGTATGAATTCTTAAAAAAATGCTTAAAACGTTTGTTTATTTATTTAATGAAATCATTAAATATCGCTTAGAATATTACTTTAGGACTCTTTTCACATAAAAATTTGCGATTTAAACATGCATGTCATGTGACAATACAAGCAACACCGGCACACGGACTATTCGCGGCACATCAAAGATTCTAATAGATCTCTGAACTGAACTATAATATAATGTTTATTTATTTAGCATATTGCTACATACAAGTACAATAATATATATTATAATTTTTTAAAACATATATACAATATCTTGATAAAACTAGTAAATATAAAAAGTAAAAATAAAAGTAAGCAAATAAATAATAAAATAGTAAAATACAATGTTAACCTACACAAATATTAAAATTAGATATACCCTCCTAACAACCGTTTAAATTCTCTTATAGAAGTTATATAAGTACATTCCTTAATAATATTTGGTAACTTATTAAATTCGATTAGCTATTTATAAAGAATAGAATCCATCATTTGGCTAGAATAGCATCTATAATAATAATAATATGTTTATTTAGCATATTAGCTACATACATGGTAACATGGCAAGATTAGAGAAACTACAAACTCATAATTAACAATATAAAACTTAATAATAATATTTGTAGATTTAGTACATTTAACATATTATCTACTAGTATATCTATTACATTTTAGTATTATGGCTCTATTCTGTATGATTTGAAGTCTATTGACCCTATAATCCGGAATACCAAACAAATGTGTAGAACAAAAATCCAAGTGCGGCAAAATAATACTATTAAAAATTAGTAATTTTGTTTGTAAAAAGAGGTTTTTGCCAATTCTCGATAAAAAATTAATTTTTTTGACATTTTGCGTGTTATGCCGTCAATATGAGAATCAAAATTCAAATGTGGATCCAAAACAACACCCAAATATTTAATTTTTTCTGGTAGGATATTGTTCCATTACTTATCTCTACTTTTATTACATTCAAATTTACTTGGGTTAACATAGTTTTACACCCAAACAGACAAAATTTTATTTTAGCTGCATTAATACTCAAGTTTTTATTACACAGCCATTTGCATATATTATTCAAATCAAAGCTTAGATCTTATTGCATCTTTTCAATATCCTTTCCCACAACATACAGCATAGTGTCATATGCATATAATGCTGAGTTACTTCTACTAATGACTTTGACAATATCATTAATATACATAAGGAACAGAATTGGACCCAACAGAGTACCTTGGGGAACACCATGATTAATATCTTCAGCAACATATAATTAATTTTTAAATCAGACCACTTGTTTCCTGTTATGCAAATACTATTTAAACCAACTTAAAACTGTACTTCCTATCCCCATTTTTTCCATTTTAAGAAGCAATTTCTTCAAACATATTTTTTTTCTGATTGCATCAAAACCCAATATCATACCTACAATTAAGGGTTTCTTTAAATGCTATTAATTTTTAAATAAATGTCATAGTCCTGCCACATATAAATATAAATATAGGTCCAACCTAGCTATTTATTTCTCTCAAGATAGTTGTTTTTTTCAGATAAATTTCAATAAATTCAGCACGTAAAACTTTTATATCAAAAACCTTTCGGAAGAAAAATCGTTAAATGCCGAAGCCCAGGCGGGAAATATCTGCAACGGTAATGTAAAGCTGCCTCATAAGTAAAAGCAGAACAAATTCTATTAATCCAGCAGAAGCTGCTCGCTGAGTTTCTTTCTTGAGAGGATACTTCAGTTGGCTTGTGTTTAGCTAAGGTGCTTCCTAAATTAATTCTCGAGTGTTTTACGAGGAATTAACAATACCTCTAAACATTAACTTTATCTTTCTAGGATTAAATTAGCAAAGTAAGATGGAGTCCGAATAACAAAATGTGCGTTATAAGGTTTCTCTTTTATTTTAGGTGATAGTTTAGAGATTTCGGAAATTAGATCAAGTAAGGGTTTCTAGAGAATGAACTAGTAGAAAAAAATATTCAGAGTTCAGAGTAAAAAATATTAAAGATTTCTTAACTTATAAAAATGGAACAAAGGATTTTTTACTAGTTTTTTCTTTTTTAGTTGCTTTATCTATACTTACACTATGTGAAAAAAAAAAGTTTTATTTAAGAAACCAAAAAATTGAGTTATATTTTTATTTGCCACCAAGTTTAGTGACTTAAAGTTGTAAAACTTGAATTAGGTATAAAAATTGCCCAAAGAAAATAACGTTAATTAAGTACAATGATTATAATAGTAAAATAGAACAATAATGGTTTCAAATATATAAAAATAAATATAAATGATATATACAAGGTTTAATATAAGCAATGGTCGTAAGTGATATAGAAGGTCGTTTTCTGAAAAAAAGTTTAACATTGCCTTTGTTCCAAAAACTGTTGAAAGAAAATTAAATTTTTGTTCGTCTATTAAAATTGTATATTTTTAAAGCCATTTTTAGTAAAGAGAATATAATTAATGCTAATAAGTAGCACTTACTTTAATATCAAGATAAAATTCAGTCTTCTCCAGAATTTTCCAAATGGAAAAACAGAAAACGATATTAAACGATGTTAAAAAAATTAATTTAAAAATACTAAATAAGAAATTTAGTCCCATAGATCAATGGTCAGAACACGAAACATAACAGGTTTCATTTGAAATTTTTATTATTTTTGAAAATATTTCTAGAAGAGTTCTTGAGAATGAATTTAAAACGTGATTCTAGGTTAAGAATTTAGGTGATTTTTTTCTAATTTTCTTAGCAAATTTCCACGTTTTTAGTAAATTTTCACATTTACATTTCAACATTCAAAATATTGCTGAAAAACAGTTTTTGTCAAAGAAAGAGCATTTTTTAAATAATAGTTTGATATAAGAATATCATTATCAACCTTATACGTATAACCTTTACGTCTCTACGTAATTAAAAAAAAACACTTTGGTCCCTTTAGATGCACAAATAACTGTGTAACTTCTTACGTATTCCAAATTTTCGCGAAAGTCGCTTCTGATTATTAAAGATTATTTTTATTTCAGGTTCTTAAAAACATTTTTTATTTCGTTCCAGTTAATTGATATAATTTATCTAAAACTTTTTATGCCTTTCTTAAGAATTATAAAAAATATTATTTTTTAGTAAGGAATAAATTTTTGTCTATACTTTTAGAGTAGTTTTTTTCTTTTTGAAAACTTCTAGGAATATTTTTTATGCCTTTAAAATATGGTGTCCGGATATGTAAAATATTTATTTACTATAGTTTTAGAGGTACACTGGTGGCAAAAGTAGAGCTTATTAGTGTTCAGGAATGTAAACAACATAGTCTGAAGAAACAAATTCCATAGATTTTTATTGCTTGCACTTTTTCTCAATATTTTTTTTATCAAATTTCAATAATTTTGTTTGACTGCTAGGTGGCCAAAATTGGATTGACAAACAACATATTTATTCTGTCTCTGAGTTTTATGCGTTGGTTTCTATTGATTTGACTTTCCTTACTATTAGTTTGGAAAAATATTTACAATGCCACGTGGTATAACTTTATCGATCGATATTAAGATGCGAATATTCGACGATTACCGGAAAGGGGTTAAACAGGCGGATATTGCTCGAAAATTTTCTCTTTTGAGGGCAACAGTAAGTCAAATAATAAAAAATTTTAATCTCTGTGGAAGTGTTGTTCCTCTAAAAAAAACTGGCCGACCAAAGAACACCACTAGTCGTGTTGACAAATTAATTTTGAAAAAAGCAAAACTTAATCCATTCGCAACTTTAAAAGAAATCAAGCTGCCTTTGGAAGAAGAATGTGTGGGTTCAGTGAGTTGCCGTACCATTAGAAGAAGACTTCAATATAGTGATTTAAAAACAAGACGCCCTGCAAAGAAACCACTGCTAAGTTTAAAAAACGTACGGGCGCGATTGATCTTTGCTCGAGAACATAGTCACTGGACAGTCTCCGAATGGAAAAAGGTTATTTTTAGTGATGAATCAAAGTTCAATTTGATTAATTTGGATGGCAAAAGATATGTTAGGCGTCCTTTGAACCAAAGGTATGATCCCAAATATACGATGTCCACAGACAAGCATGGAGGTGGTTCCGTGATGGTGTGGGGGTGTTTTTCGGGCTATGGTATGGGTCCACTACAGTTGATAGAATGCACCATGGATCCGTGAAAAGAGTTGGGGGGGGGAGGATACGCCTCTCTCTAGATTCTACACTGTCCTGAGAGTAGAGGCTTTCAGATGTTGGGTATATCGACGCTTGGCTGGCTGAAGATCCTCTGATTCTGTGAAATGAAAGCTGCCTCTACGAACTTCCTCTTCCGCCAGTGCTGTTCCTTGTGCAGAATCTTGGCTTCTGACCAATGGATATTGTGTCCATTATGCCACGCGTGCTCTGCTATTCCGGATTTGGAAACCTCTCCTCTTTGGGTCCAGCTGCGATGTTCCTTCGCTCTGATTTCTAGGGGGCGCTTCGTTTCACCTATGTATGACCACTCACATGGGATCCGGTAGACGCAATTTTTGGTATCCAACATGCCATCTGGTTTGGTCTTTGATACCACGCTTCTGATAGTGGTGCTAGATCTAAAGGCAGTTCTAATATTGTACTTGCTGGCAATGCGTCGGATTTGTTCCGATGTACCCCTAATGTAAGGTATGGGTAGAATTCTGGTTGTCGTGGTGGCCTCGTCTCTGATTTGATTTGGACGCGTCCTTTGGATGGTCCTACTTATTAGCTTCTTTGGATATCCATTCTATTGTAGGTCTTTGTAGATGGTATCCACTTCAGTCTTGAGATCCTCGTCGTTTCTACAGATGGTTCGAGCTCTATTGTAGAGGGATCTTATGATGCCTACTTTGGTGGTTGCAGGATGGTTGGACTCGTAGTGAAGATACTGGCCCGTGTGTGTTGGTTTTCTATAAACTAAATTTCGTAGATTTCCACCGACCTTTTTAACGAGGACATCTAGGAAAGGTAGAGCTGAGTCCTTCTCTATCTCCATCGTGAACTTGATTATTGGTCTGAAGCTGTTGAGGTGAAGCAGAAACTCCTGAAGTGCTGTTTCCTCTTTGTCCCAGATGATGAAGGTGTCGTCCATATATCGAAGCCAGAGCTTGGGTTTGCAATGGGAGGCATCTATTGCATGTTCCTCGAACCATTCCATGAAGATGTTTGCTATTACTGGGGAAAGAGATAAACCCATCGGAAGTCCTTCGTCTTGGGCGTAGAATCTATCCTTGACCTGAAAGTAAGAATTACGAAGACAGATCTCCAAAAGTTCCATCACCCCGTCCAGAGGCAGTGTGGTCCGAGTTGAGACAGCTGCATCCTTGCTTACTTTGTCTCGGATGATGTTAAGAGATCTCCTACGGGTACATTGGTGTAGAGACTTTCGACATCAAAACTCACCAATCTGTCATTGGTCTCGACTTCGATCCCTCTAAGAAGGTCTACAAAGTGGGCAGAGTTTCGCACGAAAGACGCTGCATTTCCCTGGATCGGTCTAATGATCTCCAAAAGGAATTTCGAGAGTTCTGATGTCGGCGAATTTCTAGAGCTCGTGATTGGCCGCAGAGGCATTTGCTTCTTATGAATCTTGGGTAGTCCGTATAGGTGTGGAGGTTTGCTATAATGTGGTGTCAGCCTAAAGCGTACCGCATCCGACAATGTTGAGGAGTACTTTTTAAGTGCTCTGTAAATTCGACCTTCTATGGTTGTCGTCGGATCCTTGGATAGTAGCCTGTATTCGCCTTTGTTCAAAACTTCCTCAACCTTGTTTTCGTAGGTTTCCAGGTCTATAATCACAGTTGCATTGCCCTTATCTGCAGGAAGAATTTTGATGTTCTTTTTTCTTTAATCTACAGTTGGAGATACTTACCAACCGAAACGTCGTGTTACATTAAATAAATAAGACAATGCAAGTTCGACAAGATGTTTTCACGTCCTATATTGACAATTTAAATAGGTCAATGCCCAAAAGGTTGGTGGAAGTGAGAAGAAATAGAAGCTATGCAACGCATTATTGAATAAAACCCTTTAAATTTTCTATACTTATTTTTATTTTAGTAAGCTTTGAATTTGTCAATTTAATTTTGGCCACTTGAAAATTGTTACGTTTTTTAATTTTTTTTTAATAAAATTGGGTATTACGAATAAATAGTTTAAATATAATTAAACATTACAAATAGACTCCGTTGTTTTTTAATCAGGTACTGTCCCGCCTAATTTATCATTTCCTAAACCGTGATATAAACAAATTTGAAAAATAAGTAGTTGTCAATTTACTTTTGGCCACCAGTGTAAATGTAAGAGTATAAAAACATACTGTGAACTAAGGATTTAAAATTTATAGATGAGATTTAGACAAGGGAATTATTTTGAAAATTTCACTTGCGAATAATGTCTATGATTCTAAATTATAGTAAAAATACTAAAATTATTTGTATATATATATTATTCTATTCATCAATCGCAGTTTTATATGATCAACTGATATATAAACAGGAAATACTCAACAGTGATTTAGTTTCATATGTTTTAAATATTTTAAAACATAAAAAACAAAGTAAAAGTTTAGCTGTTATTTAAAAAAATGTGAATATTAAAGCTATATTTCATGACAAGATGATTAGAAAATCTGCCAAATAATCATCTTCTTTTCTTTTTTCAAATTTCTGAACAAATAAACAGTTTTTGGAATGTATGTCCTCTAGCAGTAATTAACTAGCTTTATTAGTATATTTTATATTAGTATATTTTAGTTGATGTATTGAAGTAATAATCCACAAAATTATTGTTTTATAGTTTATAAGTCTTTCGAATTGCATTTTGGCAATGTTTCTGGTTTATTCAAATTACTAGTATAGATCATTCTTTAAGTATTCCTGGAATATTTACAGATATTTTAGAACATTTAAGAAAAATGTGTTCTACACAAATATTTTATCAGTGAAATCGAGATATTTACAGCACTTTGGCGAACAATTTTTCAACTTGTAAAAAAGCGATGAATATAAAGAAATCAGCTTTTGATCCAATGTTATTGACCTCGTATCATTTATTATTGCGAAAAATAAATAAATCGTGCAAAGTCCTAAATATAATACATATATATTACAATAAACAAACATACACAAATATGCACAGACAATCTACACCTGTGAAAAGACTCTCTATGACCTCACCAGTTGTAATCGTCAAGATCGCATTCGCATTCGAGTTGCTCGCAGGTCTCCTCCCAATCCCGAATTTTCCTCGGAGGAAACATTTCATTAAGAAACGCTTTTCCGTATTTTCCAACAAGCATTCCTGTCATTAAGCCGAAAAATACTGCACCATAATCCGACAGCCTTGGTTTCTGCATTGTAAATTTTGTGACTGAACTTAATTATTAAAAACTGGCAAATGTAAGAACTAAAATTTATTGGGCCGAATCTACAGTAATTTAAATTATCATTTGTGGTTGATATTTTGTAAATAACCTTAGGTGATAAAATTTGACAATTTTCAAATGTGTCGGAAATTAGTTTTAAGTCATGTTCTGTAATTATAGGTTTTAATTTTTTTTAAATTGTATTAAATAAGAAAACATAAAAAATCTAGTTTCCTCTGGCATTAATGTATTTGGCAGTTTCTTCCTGAGAATCTACAGTAGCATTCAAACAAAGTCGAATAAATTAGATTAATATTTACTAACCTATATGAGTATCTCCAGATACACAACGAATTATGGGAAAAAACATGGAAAAGAAAACTGCATTTTAAGCAGTGAATCGATTAAATAGTTCTTTGATGTCAGGCTATTAACAGACATAAAAAGTAATAATTCTCTTTAAAGACCCAAAATATGCGAAATGGAAAAATCGCCCAAAAGGCGATTGAGTTAAATCAATCAGCTAAGTCAATTTGATGATGATATTACTTAACATCTTTTTTTTCAAACTTTCAGAATGCTGCCGTTGATTTTATTTTTAAATCGGGTAAAGAACGATGTAACTTTTTAATTTCAACTTTTTCTTTAAAGGACGGTTGCTAATTTTCTAAAATAAATTTAATAGTATGAATTATTAATATTTACAATTAACACTAAATAATAAGTCCAACAAATGATATAAGATCCGCAAAGAAAATAAGGGCTGAGCCCCGAAAGGTTGTAAATCTTTGAGAACGCAGCAAATGCATTACGCTTCCCGTTGGAATAGCAACTACAGATCTACTCGCTGATCTATTAACCGACGTATTTCACGTGACGTCACATCGGGGTGCATTCGATTCGAGACCCTATGGAAGTAAAGTTTAGCTACTGTCGGACGTTAATGTCATAATTTTACTCTTGCAAAAATGCTCAAAATTATTTTTCGATAAATGCGGTTGCTGGTTTAGGCTCGAATGGGAGATTAATTATGGGGGTTACGAGTCGAGTTTATTAATTTGTTTATTTTTATTTCTAATAAATTTAATATTTTTAATTTTATTT
Organism: Anthonomus grandis grandis; assembly: GCF_022605725.1. Lineage (NCBI taxonomy): Eukaryota > Metazoa > Arthropoda > Insecta > Coleoptera > Curculionidae > Anthonomus > Anthonomus grandis. Next base: position 17,096,735 of record NC_065546.1, read on the forward strand.
TATTTTTTTTTAAATAGAGCTGTCGTACCCCTCTACCGCCGTTTTCTTATGTGTTATAATATATAACACATAAGAAAAATTACACATACCCTACATAAATATTTTTTTATTTTAGAACTAGGGGTTTAGAACATCAGAAAGTGTTACTACCTATCAGCAGAAGCAATAGACGTGGTTAGACTGGTTGGTACTAAATTTAAGATAAAATAGTGCTCTATCAAAACGCGCTACTAGCAAAATTGAATTGAAAATATCAATATTTGAGTAACGATTTTGATCACCTTGTATAAGAAAAATAAATTTTGGAATTTCGAAAGATGAAATGAACTTGACCAAGGACTTTACATAGATTTTTTTAAAATATAAAAAATGTTGGTGGTAAATATTAAAATTTAAGTAAAACATTGATTTTCGTGAAAATTTCTTTAATTTATTAATAACTAGTTAACATCGCGTTTTAGGGCAAAACAGTTTTAAGATTAAAGAGAGCGTTAAAGAGAAATGAGACTCCCATTTTGGAAAAAAAATATATGTGGTTCCATTTTAAAAAATGCAAATTATGTACTACACTTTTTTGGGACACCATGTATCAATCTAACTAATTTTCAAAAGTAGCCCCTCTCAATTAACATACTCAATTAACATTCTCTCTATTCAAGGTTTTTTCTTTTTCAAGGTTTATCCGCAATCTAGTACCGTGATATTAAATAGACACCCTGTATAAGTATAATAAGGAGCGCCCTCAAAAACTTAATATGTGAGCAAAAATTGCCTAAAACAAAATTCTTAGATCCTTTTTTTCTAAACATATGGAATATATACAGATATTTTAGAACATTCAAGGAAAATGTGTCCTACACAAATATTTTATTAGTGACATCGAGATACTTACAGCACTTTGGCGAAAACTTTTCAACATAAACATACTATGAAATGGTACTAGGTGCTATATGATACCGGTAATACATAAATTTTCAACATAACATACATTAAACTCATTTTTGCTTATAATATTTTAGTTCTTTATCCACAAAATCCTGTCACACCTACCGGCATATAATGTGGTTTAATACGATAGAATACTTTGTCAATGGGCAAACGTTATTCAGCAATTTCTTCATGCAAGTTTTTGGACGAATTGATGCAAACGAGGCTGCGAGGTTTACTATTTTAAAATCTGACCAACAATTTTAATGGGTTAAATTTAGATTAATAGTTTAATTTAATTTGAATTATATATAATTGTTAGGTGATACTGAGGTTGCGGAAATATTGGGTCCGATACTAAATGAGCAACTTTGCTTTGATCCTTATTAGTTATATTATGCAATGGGATGACTTGTACAACAGTGTCCAAGTTGACGATAAAGTAAATATATTTATTAGCAAGATTTTAAATCACTTGAATAAATATGCACCACTTAAATATAAACTCCTAGTTGAAAAGCCATTTAATCTAACACGTGATAAAAACCATCTATTTAAACTGCCAGAAAATTTAAATAATATTCCCTCATTTATGATTTCTTTTTGAGCAACTGCAATATGGCTCACTCTACATCATTAGAGCTACTAAATTTTTACAAAAATAGTAGATTTACTAATGAGATCTTCAGCATTCCTCTCTTAGACTCTGATACCTTAAGAAAAATTATTTTTAACTTAAAGTCTAACACAACCGGTACGGATGGTATATCAATAAGAGATGTAAAGTTGTGCTTGCCTTTTTGCTTAAATCCGCTGTTAAATATTTTAAATTTATGTATTGTTAATGACAGATATCCCACAATGTGGAAAAGAGCCAAAATCAAACCAATGTCAAAAGTTTCAAATCCCCTAAAACTAAAGGATCGCAGACCAATCAGTATTTTACTTGCTATGTCGAAAATAATTGAAAAATACATTTCCATTGAGCTTGGTTATTTTGCAGAAGTCCATAAAATTCTTCCAGAATGCCAGTCAGGATTTCGCTTGAGGTACAGCACAAGTACTTGTCTTACAAAAATATTAAATGATGTTCGCTTCAGTAAGGAATAGAAATCTGACACCTGCATGGCTCTACTTGACTTTAGTAAGGCCTTTGACACGGTAAATCACGACTTGTTTCTAGCTAAATTGCACTATTTCGGCCTCTCAGCGAACACTGTACAATTTTTTTTTAAATTATTTTAAGAGTCGAGAGTGTCAAGTGGCCATTCCCAGAGGTACGGGCATCACAAGGTACTCAGAGTTTCAGGAGGTCATTTCACCTTTATTATTCTCAATTTATGTTGCGGATATGTATAAGGTAGTCAAACATGCTACTTTACAACCATATGTTGGTGATTTGCAAATCTATATACCAATAAATAGAGAAAATATTGAAACCTTTGCAAGAGACCACAATCTTAAATTAAATTCCGCGAAAACGCAAGTTATAGTACTAGGAAGTAAAAATATCAGAAGAGATGTTGAACATAATTTAAATATTACCATTTCAGGTAATAAAATTCCAGTTGTTAACCAAGCTAAAAAATATCGGTATTATTATAGATAATGCCCTTACTTTTGAGCCTCATATTAAAATAAAATTAAAAGCTGCCTATTTGCGTCTTAAAAATCTATATAAGCTGAAAAAATATATTCCCTCTAGGCAAAAGTATTTGTTGTGTAATACTTTAGTTCTCTCTCTTTTTGATTATGGTGACATTGTATACAATAATTATTTGCTGTCACACGTAAAAAGAATGATACAAAAAGGTACAAAATACCTGTCTAAGACTTTCTTTTAATATAAATTTTAGAGAACACATTACAACACATATGAATAGAGCAAATATTTAAAAAATAGAAAACCGGAGAAATTTCATAAGTATAATTTTATTTACCGCATTATAAATAATAATTAGCCTCCCTATTTAAGAAATATTTTAAGACCTGCCATATTCGCAACACTAGGTTTAATCACAAATTTTTAATCCCTCAGCATCATACGGCATCATTTCAACGCTCATTCTCTTTTGTTGCTGCGCACTTGTGGAACCAACTGCCGGAATAGATCAAAACACTTCTTCTTATGGGGTTTTAATAGTTATGACCCTTTTGCATGCTCAAACTTTAGACACAGTAGTTAATAAAAAAAACATTCTTCTAAACACATTTTGGGTATGTTAGTTATTTTCATTTATTTTCCCATTGGGAAACATAGGAATGAAATGGCCACAAAAGGAATATATACAGGGTGTCCCGGTTCATGTGGGAAATCTCTTGGATTCAGGTAGAACATCGAAAAATTATACCGAACGTTCCTATAAAAAAAATTCCTACAGGCCTTCTTTACGAAGATACAGCCTCCTAAAGGACGCTGCTGGAAATTGGTTTTTCATAAATTACTTTTAAACTACCAGGTAGAATTTAATAAAAATTTTAGGTGATGAACACTATTAGGGACCTCTTAAAATGACATCCTTAAAATACATTTACCTTATTTACTTTACCAGGGGCGGACTAGGTTGCACACTTTAATGCGTACATTTTTAACACCCTGTATGTTAAAGTCTAAAAAAAAATAAATTTGGATACCTTGAACCCTAGGTTAAAAAAAAAGGTACTCTTTTTCATTATCGATAAAATGAACCGTTTTGGAGAAAAAAAAAACGATAGATATTGACTATCTATCATAAAGTACTGTGGTTAGAAATCACTAACTTAAATAAGAAATTATATAATTTCTTTCTCTAGTTTGTTTTATGTAAGGCTTACGTTTTTTATCAAATAAGTAAAGAAGTTCATACCTAGTAGGGAAGTGAAACTATAAAGGTTACAGCAAGGTTGTTAAGATTAATAGCTTAAAAATTAGCTTCTTCTTCTTCCTCAATGACAATGGACTTGCATCGTCTTTCGACGGCCAATTTCGTTGCTTGTTAAGGACTAACAATTTAACATGGGTTATAAGATACAAGTATCCATGGTGGTACCGGGTTCGGGAAGCAAAGTAGCTCAAAGACGTTTTTATAATGATGGTGTCATTTTGTTGTTCTTACTTTCAATTAGATAATAATGGCTTCTGAGCCCGGGGTGACATTTGCTAAGGTATCTTCTTCTATTAATTTGTTAATAAAAAGTAGTTTAAATAGATGATTTTATCTAAAACGATGACATAAAATATATTCGCAGTTTCGGCAAGAATTTTAATTTTTGTTGGCTTCTCTTTCTTTGCTACTTAATTAGATTTATTGTTACTGTTAAGGTAAAGAATAAAATGTATGCAGAGCAAATCATTAACTGAAATATAGACATATAAAACAACCACTACTTAATAAAAGTTGAAGAAGTAGTCCATTCTTGCAGTAGAGTTAATAGATCAATGGGTAAGTAAATGTCGGTCATCCTCCACTAAATTTATTTAACAAATATTAATCCGACATGTTTCGGACATATAATATGTTCATCATTAGGGATAACAAATTACGGGATTCTGTTAATACTTCTTATAGATTTAGTGCCTCAGACAAGGTTAAAAGAATAAAACGAATCAAGATACATAAGAATGGAACTAAACATGAATTTAGAAAAACTTTAAATTACATAATTACGACAATAGGTTAATAATAATACAGCTATTGTTTGTAAGCCTTGATTTACTTAAAAATTAGATTCTAACTTTTTAATTGCATTTTTTTTTCAACAGTTATATAATATATTTGAAATTTGTATTATCATCATTAACTTTTAAAATAAGACGTGTTAATTAAGACCGCCATAGCATGAAAATATTGTCCCATTAAAACTGTTGAAATTCATGATTTGAATGTGAATTAATGTACTATAAATTCCGCAGGACTATACTTGTGCAAAACTTATAAATTTTAATAGTTACTATAATAGTACACTTTAAATTAAGAATAACGTATAGTAGTTAATTGAAGCACCTAGCTATTATCCTGGTAATGGCATTATTATTCTCTTCCACCTTTAATTCGGATTCTTGCTTCTCAGCTACTAAAGCAACTTTTACAGATTACATCAAACCCGTCGAAGTAATTTTCTTAATCACATAATTAAAACAATGAGTTTTTTAAGAGCGTAATAAAAACTGTAATGTAGACATTGGTTAATAAAAATAAAAGATTAGAAAGAAGAAAACAACATAGGTATAAAAAGTAAATAGAAAATATTTAGATACTTTATTATTTTAAGTATTTAAATTAAAATATAAAAATTTTAAAAATTATTTCATGAGTTTTTTGGTATAATCTTGAATTACAAATTATAACTACATCGGTTAATTACAGTCTCGTCTGCCTGTATTTAAAACTCAAAATTCAACTTTCTTTATGTCACTTTTTGTACTTGTAAAGCATCCAGACAAGGAAAATAGGATACGAGTTGTGAAATCGACTCCTGCTTTGATTGGCCGTTCTGCAGGCAGCGCGATTTAGTTAACTACATATGCATGTTTATAGCCCATGCAAAATAAAGTTTTATACATGTCAATAATGGTAACAAATAGAGCATTGCTTGTTTAAAAGAAGTTTAAAATTTTAATTATTTGAATAATTAAATAAACCAATTAAACTTGGCAGATAATAATCAGTATTTTATGTGCTGTCTTTGTGACCAACCATTATTTTTGTTGCTTACACACCACAGTTTGATATCCTCGAAAATTAATAAACTAAATAAAATCATCAAAAAAATACCGCTCAATTTAACATTAATCAGTATATCATTCGTTATCAAGAGCATCGAGGGGCGGGAAATTAAGTTTATAATCAGTTGACTGCGCTGAAAATATATTCGGATGGCAACTAAATTACTAAATTATTTATTAGAAACTTTCCCTTTAATATACTTTAATAAGATAGCAAAGATGAAGATGTACTTTGTTTTGTGTTCTATTACCGTAACCAATAGCAAGTGGAGGCTTTGATCAATGTCTCATGAGTTTTTAAGTTTTGGTCTTTTTCTTCCTCCGATGAGACTTAAGAGGTATTTTAACTTTTCCGGGTGAAGAGAAAACCGTAAACTGTTTTCATATTATTGCGTAGATCATTACAAAAGCTTAATAAACTACCTCCAGAAGATCCAGAATATATTTTGTGTCAATATCTACTTTCACCCCAAATGTATTGGATTCATTTTTAGTTATCTGGCTATATCTTGTATTATATACCTTCTAATTGATTTATATCCCTATGAATAATAAAGTGAAGGATTGAGAGATATGGGAAACAAATTAATCATTTTAATAATAATATAATGTTTATTATATTATTATTAAAATGATAATAATATAATAAACATTATATTATTTATATATATCAAAAAATATTTACATTTATATAGTTGTTTGAAGTTAAAAAAAAATCCATAAAACAGGGTAAAAGGCCCGATTATCGGCCTTCTCTATGTCATAACAGAGCTATTAAAGCCTACACTATATACAAAAAATATAACAGTTATTATAGTAGGGGCGCACGAAAAATAAAAATTAAGTAGTAACAGCCTAAGAAAGGAATATCGGAACTAAAATAAGTAATTACAGATAATTTAATGGAATATATGCAAATTTAGACGCAATAAGTGTCTATCAACACTACGACACTCAGATCACTAACTACGAAGTTGTAAGTCCTTAATTCGTTTCTTGAATACGTTCAGTTGAATAGAGAAATCCGAAATGTGATATAAATTAATATATGTTATTAACACAATGGGTGGAATGCATAAAAAGTAGTAGATGCTAATGCTTCGCTAAAAAGTATTTACTTTGTAGCATTTGCTTTTACATAAAAGTATCTACTTCGCCTATGAAGTAAATACTACACTGTACGGTCCAATAGAAGTACCTACTACTTAAGAGAAAAGTATCTACTAGTGTCAGTAAGCGCGTGTCAAAGTTCTCAAAATTGACAAGACACTTGTCAAAACTCGTTTTTCTATCAGTGCGTCTATTAGTGTTAAGTGTGTTCGTGTAATTCGGTTCGGATTCAAACTTTTTAAAAGTTCAGTGATTATAATACTGGTTTAACTATGAGTGATTCTTCAGATTCCGATGCAACAAAAGAGCTAGAACAAGATAAAAACGAACAAGCATTATTTGTTACTCTACTTGAAAGTTATCAAATTTTATTTGTTAAAAAGATGACACCAAAAATTAAAAACGAAAAAGAAGATGCACTAAAAAAATTAACAACTGGTTTTAATAAAATAATGGGAAAAAAACCTAGACACAAAACAAATTTTGAAAAAGTTTAATAACATGAAAACAAAAGTTAAGAAAATAGTTGACTTGAAAAAAACTGGAAATAAAAGAATTGTACTGACGGAATGGCAAAAAAAATTCTACGACTTATAGAATGTAGGAGAAAACCCAGTTCTACACAGAGTACCAGATGCATGTCAGGCCGGTGTAAGCAATGACATTGATGTTTCCTTCCAAAACAGTGAAGATGACTTCCTCAGTTCTAAATCTAGCTCCAAAGAAGTTAAAGTCATGACACCTAAAGGTTCTAAAGCACCTGATAAGGAGAAGACACTTTCAATTCAACTACAAAAGACCTGTCTACGAAAACAAATTGAAGCAGCCGAAGCCCAAATTTCTGCTTCTCGAGCTCAACAGTCTTCAACCGAAGCTCAGGAATGGGCCGCGATTGCATTGGTAAATTTTGCCAAAGCTGGTGGGCAGTTAGTTGACCATTTAATTAGGCGGGACATGTTGAATTATTAACAGAAATATAAAATCTACGTATGAACCCATAATTTAAATATAATATGAGGTGTAGTATCCATTTATTTCTTTTATAGTTTGATATTTTGTCACAAACCTAAAATTGAAATAATTAGTTTATTTAGTTGTTACTTTTTTATACTTAGTTTATTATTGAACATTTCATAAGTTACCTATTTAGTATATAATTATCATAATAATAATAATAACTTAAATTATTAGGTATGTTAGTTATCATTACGAAATAAAAACTCAGCAACTTCATTTCTGCGCTGTGTACCTTGATTTTGAATTTGTGCTTGATTACCCTCTGGCATTAGTTCATTGGGATGCTGAACTTCCATCTCAATTCGATCAAAATCATGGTATGGATCTTGTAGATATTAAGCTATATTGTGAAGTTCAAATGCACTTACAATATGTTCCGGAATGTTTTCAGTTTTTAGGGCGAAGTATACTGGAGCATTGGAAAATGGCGTTTTAACTGACCAAAGCAGCGCTCTATGACACATCGTTTCTTTGCATGGATTAAATTATAATTTTCTTGCATTGGTGTAGTTGGATTTTTATATGGTGTCAATAACCACGGGGCAACACCATATCCTTCATCACCTAATAAAGCTGCCTCGTGCACATTATTATACATAATTCCATGCACTATGGAGTTTCGCCAAATTCGACTATCGTGTACGGAGCCTGGCCAAGATGCATCCATACTTGTAAACATTTCTCGGGCATTACAAGTAGCTTGAACATTTATTGAGCATACCCCTTTTCTGTTCACGTATTCATCACCGTGAATAGATGGTTTTGTTATTTTTACATGGGTACAGTCAATAACACCTATAACTCTGGGCATTCGCTCACCACGTGCTCCCTCATTAATAGCAACTCTAAGCAATTCGTTTGTGTTGGGGAACTTTATTCAATTGTTTCTTTTTGAATAAATTGCTTTAGATACCGTGGCTAAGGTTCTGGAAACAGTGCTTTGATTGACGTCTAGATCAACACCAACTCCTTGCTGAAATCCAGGATCTCCTGTAAGAAAAGTTATTTACATTTTTCAAATTACAAAGTTAATTTACTAGAAAAACTTAAACTTCTCAAAAAAACCTCAATTTTCCGAGTCGGTGACAGGGCTCCACCCCTTGTTTCCACCGGTTCATTATCATCTTGGAGAAAATAATGTCCAAGCCACTCTACATTTTCTCTGTTAAATCTAAAATACCAAAGCGTGATTAGATGATTCGAATAGAAAAATCTATTAAATTTATGGTAATTACCTAAATAATTTTCGATATAAATCGTCATTATTGTATTCTCTTCTTTGTTTGTATACTTTTTGACGATGCACATCCATAAAAACTGCCATTTTTTACTAAAACACTTTGATTGCTGGGGCCGAAGTTTGTCAAACACCATCTTCATTTAAACTGTAGTAAATACTACTATAACTAGTAGATACTTCCAAAGCATAGCACCTTCTTCTATGTATCGCGTACATAGTAGTATATGCTACAGAGAGTAGTAAATGCTTCATTAGTGTAGTATAAACTTTAGAAATGCAGTACATACTTGAAGCATTAGCATACACTACTTTTTATGCATTCCACCCATTATATCAAAACGATTATTATTTTTAGTTAGATAAAACGACATTTACTTTTTATCCCTATGTTGTTTTCTTCTTTCTAATCTTTTATTTTTCTTAACACACATCTACATTACAGTTTTTATTACGCTCTTAAAAACCCATTGTTTTAATTATGTGATTAAGAAAATTGCTTCGACGGTTTGCTTAATGTAATCTGTAAAAGTTGCTTTAGTAACTGAGAAGTAAGAATCCGAATTAAAGGTGGAAGAGAATAATAATGCTATTACCAGGATAATAACTAGGTGCTTCAATTAGTCGCAAACACGAATTTTATAACTTTTGAATTCTTTGAATATACGAAAAGTCTATACAGAATCCATATATATTATCACAGAAACTCATAGGTCAAAGCTCTAAATTTTCGCATAACATTGTGTTTGTATCTTGATTTAGGCAGTTCCTATGTGGATATAACAGTCTTAATACTAAATAACTGATTCTACGTTTAGACGTTACATGCTCTTTATATACCTCTATTTACTGTCAATAATCAAGCCTAATTTTAGAAGAGTTTTTTATTGATATTAAATTAGAATTGAATTCTATGGTAAGGTTTTCAAGAACATTATTTCTTATTCTTTCACTAAAAAATACTAATGTTACCAATTTTACTAGACTAATTTATAGAAGACTTTTTAAATCAGAAATAATTTGAGTCTTGGCTTTCAGAATTTAAGAGCTCTTAAAAGAAAAAAAATAAAAGTATCGTCTACGTACATGTGATGTCTACAATGTTTTAATGTTTTAAAAAGCTGAGAAGTATATAACATATAGAGCAAAGGCCCAAGTATACTCGCCTAAGGTAAGGCGCCCTGCAATCACATCAATACCATACCATCCAGAGAGACCTATTATGAAAAAAATTTTTGTTTGTTCTTGATACCTATTTATTTAGTTCCTAGCACTATCATAATAAGAACTGATGAACGCTAAGTGGTATAATGATGTTTATAAAAAATGTTAAATACGTGAATATTTTATGTTTAGGTTGTTTACTTAAATATACAAAAATGTCATTTATTATTGTTACAATTAAAAAATAATATTTATTTAGAATAAATTGCATTTAAATCTATTACAATCTAAATATTTTTTACTTACGACATTTACAATAAATACCAAAATTTATTAGGAGTAATGTATAAAATTATTTACTTTATAAAAATAACCACTAAACATAATAATAATTTTTTTTAAGATATGTATTATGTATATATATGTATGTGTGGTGTAAGGTATAATGGACTAGAAGATATCCGTTTACCTAACACGGAAATAAAATATATTTTCTTGTTCGTTTGTTTGTATGTTCGAGAGTAAGTAAGGATAAAAGGAAAATATGCTTTTGCATTGCGCTTTGAAATATATAAAACGTGGTTATTTTTTGCATCCGATATGAAAGCCTACGCATGGTTGTGTCCTGGTAATCCCTCCCAGTAGCGCTTTGTTATGCACCAGGATTGTGATTGTGTACTTTTTATGTTTTGCCGTATTGTAGGCAATGCCCAATCCTGATTCTGGACCTATTAGGTTGTATTATGCTCCTTTTTTAGCTAGTTTGTCAGCTGTCTCATTTCTTATAAGCCTAGCATGTCTCGGAATCCATATTAGGCTAATTTTTTCCCATGCAGTACGAGCTCGGTTTTGCAACTCCATATTCCTATAGATGTGTAAATAAAGGATTCTAGCACTTCTGAGGATTCTAGAGCCGCCTGATTATCGCTGTAGATTTTGATGGTTCTGTTTTAAAGTTGCATTCGGTTAAGCATTCTTGCACACGTTTTCAATTAGTTCAGTTGATTATATCCAGAATTTATTTACCGAGATGCTATTTATAATATGGTACAGCCTGTAGGTGGCCCTTATGGGTTCTCCCTTCAGGTATAATATGTGCAGAGGGTTTAAGTAGTATATAGCTAAATATTTATAAACAGTATTTAATATATATGGGGATATTTTGGATATATATATATATTTATATTTTATATGCCTATATATACAGTGCGAGTCTGTAACTTGAAATAAATTCGATAATAAATAAATGGACGCGTGTTCGGAAAAACGCTCGGACATGTCAACTGAGATTGTAAGTTGCGCATTTTTTACAATAATTTTTTTTATACAGGGTGTGCCATATAGGCGGAGCTAACACCAACTTTCTTATTTTAAACGGGATTGTATATGTTATTATATGTTTGGATTTTGCAAAAAAATTCCAAATATTTTGATGTATCATCACATGCCATACCTGTATTCACCTGTTTTTAAGTTTTGATTTTTGATTTTAAATTAAATGTTTTAAATTCAAAAAATATGCATTTAAGTAAACCGTTTTTTTTCGTAATGTATTTTATGAATTTTCATTCCAGCCTGAAGCATTCCCATGGCCCTTAATATCTCATTACCTGCCTAATGACGTCTAGGCATGAACAATTTAAAAAACACCTTTGCAGTATTAGACTTGACAAAGAACTAATAATATAGTACATTATCGATATTGTATATTTTAGACATCTTTAAAAAAATCATTTTTGTAAGAAAAATATTTTCACATGAATTTAAATCTTAAATTTACATCAACAAAAATTCCTAGAACCGTATTACACTACTCAACATAGTTTAAGTTAAGAAAGAAATAGGTAATCAAAAAACTAAAAGTTAAAGTTTTAAATATCTTTAAATCCACTTATCTTTAAAACCACGCAGGCCATACACAAGTGGACCCACCGAAGATGGACTGAGTCCCCTGATATGAGACAGGCCAAAGCGCACATAGGTGAGCCCTCTGCTTGTCTCACCAAAAATCTACTACGCGAAATTCGGCTAGTGACAGGTCTTTTAGTCGGTCACTAGCACTTAAGAAGCCATCTCCATACTATCGGTATTGCGGACAACCCGGAATGCCGATGGTGCTGTGAGAAGGATGAAACCGTTGACCATGTAGTCGGGGAGTGCCCAGCACTCACGCGCGCCACAGTGGCACAGTAATGCCACTTCATACACAGCTATAATCAATAATTAAACTTTTAATAAATGATTTTTTGAAGACGCGATATTAAAATGAATAAATTACTGTTTTCTACAGAATAAATTATTTCAATTAAAATTTTTAATATATCTTTGATTTTTAAAATAGTTCAAATTACAAATCTCTTAGAGTAAATAACAATATGTTTTCAGAAATATAATTAAAAAATTATGATAACAATAAAGTATTTCTTAGATTAGGAATACAGATATAAAGAAATTCTTTCAAGAAAGAAAGCAACGCAAAAAAAATTATTGTTTGGTCAAAAATTAATGCTGATATTTTGGGCAATCATATTCTGGAACCATTTTTTATTATTTTATGGTTTAGACCTGGGATCAGTCTATTTTCAGTAAGACGGCTACCCTGCTCATAATGTGGTTATAGTAAAATAATTTTTAACATAAAATTTTTTTAGTCATCTTATTAGAAGTACTGGCGATTTCCAGATTTGTGCCCAAATGACTTTTATTTTTATAGTTATTTTAGGAAAACAATTTACAAACACGAATGGGTAGCACTCTAATGGGCCTACACTGCCAAGCGATGATCTATTATATAGATGGCTCCACAATACAATACTCCATGGCTTCACAGAACAATAGAGCTGATGCAGGGCTCTATGGTAAGGCCCCATATATCAGCAAAGCATACTTGCTGGGGACGCACGCTACTATCTTGCAGGCAGTTTTGGAAGTTATCGTCCTTTGATAACTGTTGAAATAATGAATAAAATGATGAACTGTTGATTGAGAATATGGAATACCTATTATTCAATCAACGATAAAACTGCAGATACCGTTATAGGAAAGTGCCCAGCACCCATGCGTGCTAGATTCAAATTCTTGGGTAACACCTCTAGTGTATCGATGTATCAAGTGACTTTAATCCTTTAAACCAGAGAACTTTATTGTTTTTACAAGGCTATTGCCCTGTTGCACCACGAATACTTCAGAAGACCTAGTGCATAACAACCTCTGGATGCCCTCTACAATTCAAATCATTAGAAGAATATTTTAGAAATGCTTTTGCGCAATATTTTACAAAATTTTATTGCAAATTTTAAGTAATACAGTTCCCCCACCAAAGTCAAACACTTATTAATATCGTCGGTCGTACTGACAAGCAACGGTAGTAGGATAGTAGGATAGCGCGCGAAATGCCTGCATACGCGTTGCCATATTCCTTCATTAAGCACCCCTCTACTGCGAAATGTTGAATTATTACAACATTTCGTAATAGTTCTTCAACCTGTAAAGCCCATATAAAAAATAAATAAGGAATGAAAAATCATTATATTGGTAATTCGAAATTCATATCAATATATGATATATAAGAATTTATTAATTATTTTTTACATAAATTAAATACTTAAGTACAATTTTAGATTGATTCTGCTAGAACAAATACTCGAATTTTAATTTTCTAAATAAGGTAATGTCTTAAAAATACAAAGTTGTTATGTTTTTATTATTGCCTTTTGTCCGTTTTTTGAATTAGAAAGTTGCTAATTAACATAATGCTTTAAAGCTAGTAGTTATGCATAACTTAAATGTCTATTATATTCACTTATTTTTGAAAAAAAAAAACATTTATCACAGTAAAAAGTATTAGTTACTGTGATAAATGAACTAAAAATTATTTCAATGAAAATAGTAATAAATGTTAATTAGGCCAATTTTACCACTTATTAAATAGCTATAAACGTATATTTTTAATTAGAATATTTTTTTTCGATTTAAATTACGGCTAGAACTAGAAGACTAGGACTAGAAGCTTTATAACTTGCTTTTCAAAAAATTTTATTTTTTAATTTTTAATTTTTATTTTTTTTTAAATTACAAAAATAAAATTTATTGGTTATAATATACACCAAGTACTTTTACAGGTAAAACAAATTAGTGAAATGTTAAGCGAATAATTAAGGATATAATTTATGCATATATTTATTGCTGGAATAGAAAATAATACTAAAATAGGTATCTTAGTCAAATGTCATAATCTTATAATTAGACATGCGTGATGTAAATAGCTCTTCTATTAAAAGCTCCTAAAACAATTTACCAATGGAGAAGAGAGTTACTTATTAAATTTGATCTGAAGGAATAAATAATCATGTCTATAATGAGCTGCTCCTTACACCCTTTTGCTTTCTTTGGGCGCCTTGTTTGCACTTTAGTCATTGTTTTTTGTTCGTCTACATGCTCATTGAGAACTCTTATAATACAGGAACTAAAAATTTTAAACACGTTGGCAAATACGTAATCGGTCGAAACTTAAATATTTCTTTGGTTGGTTTGCACTTGGGTAATAAGTAGGTTTTCTGTTCAGTAATAAATCTTGGTATCTTCCCTAAATGTTTATTAAAGTCATTTATATACTCTGTCATTTTTGTGTGAGTGCCGGTTAACTTTTTGTATAAAAAGTTATGTATGTTATGTCTAATATTTCTTATACTCTTCTGTTCAATTTACTACTAGGGTTTCTTTCTGCGTACTTTAGCAATTTGGCGACTTTATCCTTTTATCTCAATATTCTTGATTAGTTTTTTCTTAGGTGGCATGTAATCTGGTTTCTCTCCTGGAAGCAGTTCTCTCTGCAGACTCTTTAGGAATGAAATAATTTTATGATCTTGATAAGGCATTTAGATAAAAAAGGAAATGTATATGTTTTATGGGTATAGAGAGGTAATGTATGAATAAGAGTTAGAGTAGGTATAGATAGGAGTATCGAAAATCCTTTAAAGGCGTGAAAGTCTAAACATTAACCCGTGTTTGCAAATTTGCAGTATTTATTGCATATTCGACAAAATCTCAATAATAATCTAATAAAGGTACGTATGACTAAATCGGATCCAGACTGCGCACTGTCATAACACTTGGAAGGTTAGGATCGTTTGGGCGTGTACGTACGTATTTGCATGAGTAAACTTCATACGAAAATTATTCAGTGTGCGACCGGCCTCAAGGTCCTAATTTGTTATTTTGCGATTTAAGATTATCTAAGAATAATATTGAAATACAATTTTATATGAAATTTCATAATTAATTTGATAATGAAATGGAACGTGACTTTCTTAGAGAATGATAGCTTATGTAACGTTACATCGCCAGCTCCCTTTATTATTTACCAAGTTCTAGTAAAATGTGACTCAGTCCCGATCCTAGAGGTATACCACATATATGGCTTTTTTGAATTATATTTGTTGAAATGATAAGGATCTAAGAGGTATGAATTTGGTAATTGACGCTGTTTACTTCTTCTCGATAACTGTAGAAAGGTAATTAAAAAAAATATATTATGTGTGACACAATGAAAGCCCTTTGTGAGGTCTAACAAGGAATCATAATGAATACGGTAGGAACATATTAGGAAATATTATGCCTTTATAATAATAGACAATATTACAAGCATTTACTCAAGATGGATAAAATAAATCGGAAGTTATGTGCTTATTTTTTAAATATTACTTAACAACATTTAATAAAATAACACTTACATCAAAACTTTATTTCACTACATAAAAAGCGTACAATTAAACAATTATATATTTAAACATAAGTTGGGTTTTCAGTCATCATCATCACAACAATCTTCTTCGGGCTCCTGGCAAATAATTTCGTAGTCTTTTAGCTCAAATGTCGTCTCTTCTTCGATACCAAATGTATGTATGTAAGCATCATAAATCGTTCTACTGTATTTACCAAATAAACTACCAGTTACTATACCCACTACTAGGCATCCGAGGTCGAACAAAAATTTAACCATTTTGGTGTGTTTTACATATTTAAAAAGCTGTTTGACAAGCTTTTCAAATATTTGGCATATATCAAGAAAAAATTTGGGTTGTAATATGTTCAGGAAATCATATCTCAATAAAAATGTTTATAAATAAAAACAATATGTTAACTACAAGACACTTGATTTTTTTCTTTTGAAAAAACAGGTCAAAACTTCAACGAAATTAACTAAAAATTCGTAAAATTGAAACGAATAAGCTTTACGTAAAAGTAATTAGTAATATTTACCATTATTTTTGTTATAAAAAGGGCCACAATTTAGGTAAAATTAGTATAAATATTCAAATAAATGGATGCTTCATGATTTTAAAAACTAACTGCTCTCTTATCTTTCTTATCTTTAAAATGTATATATTTGGTTACAAAACTCACACTAATTTATACTATTTTATTATAAAGTAGGATTAAATCTTTATTTTAAATGAACATTTTAAATCTGATAGCAATATATATACCATAAATATTTATCGAATGTTAAGGTAGAACTTAAACCATTCTTTTGCGCTATTTCTCATGCTAATAAAATTGTTAAATTTAAAGTGCTCCTAAACTTTTCAATTCCAGATAAAGTCGATAGAGTATTTACACCGGCATATGGCATCAAGGCATTAATACCAAAAAATTGAGCAGTCCCTTAAGATCAACGTATTTCCTAATTTTGTTTGTCTGATTTAGTGACATCAGATTACCCATTCTTTAAAAATATAATCAGGAAATTGGGAATCTTGGGGTTTATCAAGTATTACACAATTATACTTTTCAAGTATAAAAGTTAAAACGAGACAGATTGTTTATTTAAATAACGTAATTTGGAAGTATGCCTTTAGATGGGTCCACAGGTATTCACTCCGAAAAGAGGGCAATAATTAATGTTCTTGCACTGGCGAAGCCATTGCGATATATGGAGTGACTCCATTTCCTTATTAAAAATTATATCAGAATAAACTTATTTAGTGATAAAAAAATTTTTCTTGCTCTTTTTGATTTTAATAAATTCACATATATACAGGGTGTTTCACTTTTTTGTAGCAGGACTTAAACAGTATTTAGAAAAATTAATTTTAAGGTAGGTTTCTCATATAAATATTGATCGTCAAACTTTTTGTTTCTGAGATACAGGGCGTCAAAGTTTCCCAAAAAAAAAAAAGTTTTTATTTTTTAATATCCGAACTATCAATGAAATTGAAATCAAAATTGGTATAAAGAATTCTTGGATGAAGGGCCATAATCGCAAATAATGTCATGTTTCTACGTTGGCCAGTGGCGGAGATATGACTAATTAATAATGTTAATGTGACTAAAAAAGTAGCACGCCACTAGATTAAGTCGATTAAACGATCATTTCTAAATAGTGCATTTAATTGTAAACAAAAATACCCTCTTGATATTTTTTCGTATCTGACTCCGTTTTCTCCTCAAATTGGGTTGTAAGAATCACTTAAGATTTGAAGATAAATTTATTTCAACCGTCTAATAAATCGCAACATAGAACAATACCACAAATACTTTATAAGGTCATCCCTTGTTGGAACAAGTGTCGCATACACTCTTTCTTTTAAAAATCCCCATACTGAAAAGTCTAAGGGGTTTAAGTCTGGGGATCGTGGAGGCCACGCTACTGGCCCTCCACGACCCATCCACCTTTCTGGATAATGGGTATCCAACCAGTTTCGCACAATTCTCCCATAATGCGCAGGACAACCGTCAAGCTGGAACCAACTCCGTCTCCTTAAATTTAAAGGAATATCTTCCCACATATTCGCATGCTCCCGTTCTAAAAATTCCAAGAAGGCTGCAGCATTTACCCGTGGTGGCAAAAAATATAGTCCAAAAAGTCGATTGTCATAAATACCAATCCAGACATTAACACTAAATTCATGCTGGAAGTTTCTTGGTCGAATTCCATGTAAATTTTCATGCGCCCAAATGTGCTGATTATGGAAATTGACCACTCCACGCCGAGTGAAGCACGACTCATCGCTCCACAACACGTTATTTAAAAAACCTGGAGTATTATTAGCTGCATTAAGAATCCAACGACAAAATGCAGTTCTTTGTTCTTCATCTCCTGGTTGTAATCCCTGAACAGGCTGCAAATGATAAGGACGTCTATGATCCCGTCTTAACACTCGGTGAACACGGGAAGCTGAAATTCCTAAACCAGCGGAAACTCTTCTAATACTTGTTGTAGGATCTCTGTTGAACTCACGCAAAATTTATTGCCTATTTCTCTCTATTCGAAAATTTACATTATTTTCATTTCCTCGTACATTGCCTAAACCATTCTCAATAATTTGTCGATGGACTCTTACAAATACAGAAGGATGTGGATGCCTTCTAGTCGGATATCTGCGCATATATTCCCGGGCTGCTTCTGCGGAGTTTCCATTTGCAACCCCATAAATAAAGTGGATATCCGCTAACTCTTGATTTGAAAACATAAATGGCATTTTGACACAAAAACGATAAGAAGAAATAAACAAATAACACTTTTTGAGAACGCAATTGCAATTTGACACGATAATACTAATATGACATTTACATTTTATGACACTGTTTTTATTTCATGGCACACTATTCAAATTATTAAAATAAATTAATATAAATAACATTTCACGTTCGGTTATTCGTCGATGAGAATTATGTATTGCACAAAATGGTTCACATTTCGAACACCTTCTTTAAATTTGTTAATTGTTTGTTGTGTTCCTATAATCTGTTGTTTATTATAAATAAGTTATAAGTATTTGTGGTATTGTTCTATGTTGCGATTTATTAGACGGTTGAAATAAATTTATCTTCAAATCTTAAGTGATTTTTACAACCCAATTTGAGGAGAAAACGGAGTCAGATACGAAAAAATATCAAGAGGGCATTTTTGTTTACAATTAAATGCACTATTTAGAAATGATCGTTTAATCGACTTAATCGAGTGGCGTGCTACTTTTTTAGTCACATTAACATTATTAATTAGTCATATCTCCGCCACTGGCCAACGTAGAAACATGACATTATTTACGATTATGACCCTTCATCCTAGAATTGTTTATACCAATTTTGATTTCAATATCTTTGATAGTTCGGATATTAAAAAATTTTTGGGAAACTTTGACGCCCTGTATCTCAGAAACAAAAAGTTTGACGATCGACGAATATTTATATGAGAAACCTACCATAAAATTAATTTTTCTAAATACTGTTAAAGTCCTGCTACAAAAAAGTGAAACACCCTGTATATATATATATATATATATATATATATATATATATATATATTCACATATATATAAAGGACTTATTACATTGGAAAAATTTTAAAGTCATGCAAAGGCCTATTAATTTGAGTCTTGTTTACAAAAAAAAAAACTTTTATAAACTCCAAAGTTGCTGCTTCACTAATGCTTGGAAACTTGAAAATCCTATAGTAAAGATAATTGGTCTGATTTTTTTTTAGTGAATTTTAGGTTAGTAATAAAGTCTTGGAATAATTAAATTTGAGAATTGTAGTGAATGTAAAGTTATTGTTACAAATAAAATCATTTCTACACTTAATTTTGCTTGACCTTTAAAGACTGATGGTTGGTAGTTTTTTAGGCAATTTGAATTTTCTAAATGTCCAAGACTTAAACTTAGTTACCTCTTAAAAATATTAAGTTCAACTCAATTTGGACCATTGGTAAACTGGTTAACAAATAAGACATAAAGTTGCGTGAAAAAAAAGCGTGAACGTGCTGCTCTTCCACATTATACAAGACGTAGGTTAATTAAATGAATCTCACCTGAGGAGATCTGACATATAGTTATTGCTATCCTAATATAGCATATTCTTATATATAACAACAATTTTGTTACGGCTGTCGTCGTTTCTCTTGTCCTAGTTTCCAGTCATGTGGTTGTAGACTGCAGTCTTCGATTACACGGTTTACTTCTTCTCTCCACGATCTTCTTGCTCTACTCCTTTTCCTGAGGTTGATGGTGACTAACTAGAGCATTCGCTTTGGTATTTTCTTGTAAGACGATGTTTCTATCATAATTCTCTTATAGTACATGAAATTTTGAGAAGATCGTTCGGTCAATCGGAACACGTTCAAACTTTATATACATGAAAAAACTATCTGAATCCTGTTATTGACTTGCGTGATAAAAAACTTTTATAAGGAAAAAAATAACTAAAGCCGATAGTCTCAATAATAAAGAGAGAAAAAAACGTTTTCGTGCCAGAGTACACTTAATTAAGTATGTGGCCTTATTATTTTAAGTCTTAACCATAGAATAATATTGAGGTGGTCTTAACGTAAGTAGTAGAAAAAATATTAAAGATCTTGGTGAAGTATTTAGAAGAAGATATCCAATCAATTGGAGGATATTTCGCGATTTTTTAAATAATTATCGTAAGCCACTTAATCCAGAATTCAGAAAATAAGTCTACAAGTAAAGAACCTCTTTCTCTATCACACATAAATATAATTGTTAAAAAACTTAATTTAGCGTTTGAAAAAAAAGTTGTGTAATTTAGTGGCTGACATATTTGTGAATAACTTTAGAAAAAGTCCCAAGTAAGTCATCATCATCAACCCAAGAATGTTCATTATGATTTTTTTTGTGAAATTATATTATACTATGTATCTAAGTCTTTGTACATCGGAAAAAGTTAGAGACATTATAATGTATCTCGCATAGGTATAGACAACCATAATATAATATCCATTAGCTTTAATCTTGAATGCATCTTTCGAGCAGGCCGTGTTTTATGCATTATATCACTGATGCATTAAAAAAAGGCAAAGTTATTCCGATGTATAATGACAAGAGCGAAAAGCAGAACTGCAGTAATTACAGACCTGTTTCCTTTATATCTGAGTTCTCAACAATATTAGAAAAAGCGATATATCGTTTATTGTTATGTTAAACAAAGGTTTTTCTCCGAACCAGTTTAGTTTCTTATCTGAAAGGTCGACGATAGATGCAATATATTGTTTTATAAATAGGATAATAGAACAAGTTGACAGAGACAACTTTATAGGATTTGAGTTGTCAAAAACCTTTGACATGATAGATCATAACCTACTTTGAATCAAAATTGAGGAATAAGGGTAAAAAGATTTGGCTAATAATCTAGCCAAGTCTTATTTAAGTATTTTTATTTATATATTATATATATAAATAAAAAATAATATATATAATAAATATTTTTATTATATATTTATATTATTTATTTAAGTTATAATGGGCAGGCCATATGTATTCCCAATAAAAATGAAAACACTCGGGGAGCTACTTTTTCGAGTAATCGAGTATTCGAAATCTCCTCAAGGGTCTACCAGGTGGTGCGTCGCCGAGCGGAACATAGGAAAACCCATGTAAATTTCAAGGGGGTCAATTATTGGCTTCCCTGTACATTTTATACAAAAAATGTAAGATAACTTTTTGAAGACACCAATGTGGCAAACCTTTGTGCAAAGTTTCAAAAGTCAACAAATTTTAATAAGCGAATCTTGAATTATTCAATTAAATGTAATTGCAAAATTAGCAGATTTTCGGTTCAGGTAAAACCAAACAGGCACCAGTAAAATGAATATTGTCACTGACGTGAGGAAAAGTGTCAATAAATCAGTGACAGTCGATATTTGAAAAGCGAAGAAGAAGAGCGAAGAATGGCATTTTGTTTTGAAATGATGGAAACAGCAAATACTGATAGGAATTTTTTAAGAAATATTTGTTTTACCGATGAATGTACATTTACCCTTAACAGTGTTCAGCACTGCCGGTATTGGAGCCGAGAAAATGAACATCGCTTTGTTCATACTTGAACACAATATCCCCAAAAAACAAATGTATTCGTGGGAATTATCGGACACGATATCATTGGAACAATTTGTTATGGACTATAACCTAACAGCTGAAACCTATTTGGACTCATTTCAAAATCAAATTGGATCCGCCTTGGAAGAAGTTGTTCATGAAGATCAAATGATCTGGTACCAAATGGAAGGTTGCTCGGCCCATAATGCCCGTATGGTTAGAGAGTGCTTGGAAAATGCTTTTAACGGCAATATTATTGGTCCACGGTACCGGATACTTTGGCCAGCCAGGTCATCTGATCTTTTACCGATTGACTTCTTTTTGTGGGGTCATTTAAAAAGTGTAATTTATAAAAGCGTAAAATTTGAGAATCTAAACCAGTTACGAAACGCTATTTCGTTAGAATATAATAAAATTTCCCAATATTAACTTAGTAACTTTATAAATGAATTTTATGATGGGTTAGGATATTGTTTAGCTGTTGATGGGGGGTTGTTTGATTAACTGATGTTTTTATGTAATTCTCTATTATTTTTAAAAACGTTATTGTATTTTATTTTATTTTTCCACGGTTAGTAAAATATTAAGAGTACTGTTCTGATCTTCTGAGTTAAACATTTTCAATTATTTATTGCAAGGTCTTTGGACTCGAATTTACTAATAATAGGTTTAATGGTTGAAATGGACCAGATAGGCTTGATGGAAAAATAAATTGAAAATATTTCAGATACTGCTATTGGTTTAATTAAATTCTAAGTATGATAAAATTATTTTTTTAATAATCGATAATAATAATTGTTATTGATTTAACTTTATCGTTATATTAAATAAAAGTTTAGATAAAAAAGTAATGTTAACGTGTCTTATTTTGAATGTTTGGTTGTGAGATTGATAAAACGAAAAAAAAAACATTTCTTGTATTCGGCTGTACGTCAGATTTGACAAAACCTTATAACAAATTGTTTGCTGATGGCTGGTGTCTAGTTTTACCTTAACCAAAAATTTGGTAATTTTGTAATTACATTTAATTGAATAATTCAAGATTCGCTTATTAACATTTTTTTAAACTTTGCACGAGGGTTTGCCAGATTGATCTCTTCCAAAAGTTATTTTACATTTTTTCTGTAAAATGTACAGGGAAGCCAATAATTGACCTCCTTAAAATTTACATGGGATTTCCTATATTCCGCTCGGCAACCCACCATCCGGTATATTGGGGCCTGTTTTATTTTTGGTGTTTGTTAATGAGCTAATAGAAGTAATAATAAGCTCTAATTTAGTTTGCTGATAATACGTCTTGTATTCTTATTGCTGAAAATGAATCTATACTCGCCAAGAGAATAAGCACTTTTATAACCAAAATATAAATATAGTGTCGGCAGAATGAGCTGCAACCTAATCTCTCAAAAATATATAAGTAATAGATATAAGTATCCCGCAGGTGTTAGAGAATGAGATTCTGGGAGTTTTAATTTATCGACAACTAGAATCAAGAAATCGAAGCCGGAAAAATGTATGCGAGCTTATTATGTATTTGAAAGACCAGTTGTGTTTGGAATCTCGATTATCGTACTATTATGCGTTTTGTCGCACATCATTAGCAATCTAAATACTACTTTTTGATCCCTAGCTCATTTTGCAAACAAAAATAAAATTATATAGAAAGAGCAGTACATCGCAATGCATCGTTTCAAAGCTCCCACTAAATGCTTTATGGTCGTAGAATATTAAGTCATTACTTCTACCCATAGCAAAATGGTTAGGAAGTTAAGATAATTAAACTTTAGGTAACAGAGAAATGTAAATATTTCACTACAAAAGGTACTATAAATGTGCACCATTAACTTCAAGACAGTAAAATAATCTATTGGAGAACACTTTATGAACGATGCGAACTTCATGAATATTGCGACATGCATCTATTATTGTTTGACGTAGATCGAAGATAGATTCTGGCTGGGTGACGTAGACTTTTTATTTCAAATAGCCCCATAAGTCCGGAGGTGTGAGATCGAGCGACCTGGCTAGCCACTCGGTAGACCCTCGACCACCAATCCACCGATTAGGGTAAGTATAAGTCAAATATTCTTTGACATTTCTGCTAAAGTGCAGTAGTGCCCCATCTTGTTGAAAAACTGTTTTCAACTTAAATCCATGAGGATTGTCTTCAATAATTTCTAGGATTAATGGTTCTACTGCATTTTCCAACATGTTTAAGTAAAGGACCCCTGTCAAATTTTGGTCTAAGAAGAGAGGCCCAACAATGTGATTCTCTATAATAGGCCAGCCCACACATTTATGTTCATCACTGAAATAAATGTTCTTCACACAAGCAGACTGGCATCTTATTCTCTCGGTATAGTTTCGCAGAATTCCATACGTCGATCAGCATCATCTTTTGTTATTTAACTATTTGAATTTTATACAAAGAAAATGTATGTTTTTTAAGTACCCTTTTCACAGTAGCAAAAGATACATGTCACGTGTCACCAACTGTAGAAGTAGATTGTTATAGATTTTTTATCATAGCTACTATTATATCGACCTGTTTTTCTTCTGGATAGCTGGGATGCCCTGGTTTTTTCCTACTGGCAATACTACCCGTCTCGGTAAATTTCTGAATTAGCTCGCGAATATTTGTTCGACATACTGGACGGTCAGGAAAGCCAACATTAAAAATTCTTTCCGTCTCATGTACATTACGATTTCCATCGTATATCGTATATAAAAATAATCTCTTCTCTCGGTAGTATTCGCTTTTAAAGGTATTGGTAAACCAAATAAGTTTTTGTGTGGAACAGTAACTTTTATGATATTAATGTGACATTGACATTGACAAAATATTCAAACAACAACACACCTACAAACAAATTACACCTGAACGGGTGTAGTAAAGAAAATAAAAATACAAAAAATAGGACTTTGAAAGGCTGCCATTTTGCTTTAGGTAGAAGTAATGACCTAATATTTTAGGATCACAAAGCATTCAGTGGGAGCTTTCAAACAGTTTATTATTTTGGTACAAATCAGCTAGTTTAGATAAAGTCATATTAGCCTAAAACAACATTAATATGTTGGGACTGAAAAATACCGAATCTTAAAGATCAAACTTTGAAAGACTCAGGATATTGACAGTGATATGGTTGTATATTTTGAATATTACTATGATGACAAGAAACCATTTTAGGTCCTGTCTAAAAATATTCAGATGTCTATGATGCAATGACGACAAAGCAATGTAATAGTTTTAGAATTTCCTCACACTGAACGGCAATGTTTACAAAATGTCCCTACATTAATTACATCACGGTGTCTAATGCTTTAAGTTGCCATTAAGTTGTAACTTGCCATGTGACAAAGTATTTAAGTCTATATTTAAATAATTATTACGTGAAAATTCCTTGTATTCGATGGATAAATTTTACAACCACATATCGCAGAATCTAACTTTAAACTTACAGTTGTTATAAATTAGCTGTGGAGAGTCAATTTTTGTTATGATATCTTTGTATTTATTGTGTATTTGTATTGTGTATTGTATTTATAGTTTTATTAACCCATGTAAATGGGTAGTTATAATAGTATTATACGACATATTGTAACTTATTACTCTGATTTTTGATAATTCGGATTTTTCCATTGAGACTCCACTCCCCGTATCTGAGGTAGTACTTCTTTTTCCTAGAGTGTTGCAGCACCTTTCGTATTATGTGGGCAGTGCTCAGCACAACTGACTTCTGTAAAACCAATAGGTTATGCTTTCCAGGTATTTGGTCAATGGCTTTTGATGACCTTTAGGATATTAACACTGTTGCTCCTATTACGACGGGTATAATTATTTTCTTCATATTCCATACCCTTTGAATTTCTATCTGTAAATCTTTAAATTTGATGTATTTCTCTGCTTTCTTTTCGGTGATATTGTAATCAGATGAAATTGCTACGTCTATGACTTGGCACATTTTGCACTTCTTATCTCTGATTTCAATGTCTGGTTTGTTTGCCTTGGTAGATCTGTATGTTTAAACTACGAAATAAGCTTTAGTATTATTATTATCTACATTCGTCTGGAATACATCAGTTAGGCCCATTTCTCCTTTCGCACTGTCTTAAATAACTTTCTCAGAAAATTATTTGGCTGGAAATTCCTATTTATGTTTTCTACTTTTTGATAGATGCAAAATGGGTGAACTCATTATAAAAATATCGTTCAATATTGGTAGGTTTTCTGTAAAGCAATATCTTAATTTTTTAATTGGGTTTCGTTGTGCGAACAGCCACACAGAGCAAGCTGAACATTTCTCGCTCTCAATTGTAAATATATTTATAGGTCTAATACTGTCGATGTGATGCAAGGAATACATAGTTATCATCTTTATTCTAAATGAGTTATAATAATTATTTATGTATCAGCAATAACTTGGGACAGAAATTATTTTTTTTTTAAATTAAACACTTTGAGAGTAATTAGTTTATATTTCTACGTGTTGGCTTTCTTTTAATATTGCAAAGTTTATATTTGTAAAATCGATGCAAATATTTTTTAGATGGTAAAGCAAATCTATTAGATTAGTTGTTGATCTCCAAATTTTATTTTTTCAATCAGACTAAACAGGCTCATATATATATTATCGTGACTCAAGCTATAAGTGATTTAGACAAACTCACTAGAGATAAATTAATTTAGATAATTGTGCATAAAAAAGTTCCAGAAGGTTGTGGTCCATTCAGTATATAAAATATCTTGGAGTTCCGAGCAGCCTTTAGTCGTGACAGGTACGGATTTAGTGTATTTTGCAAACTTTAGTTTATTAATAAATTGCTCACAAAATTTTAAAAGACATATAAGGGTACAAAGTGAGATTTTCACTTAATTTTCAGCAACATTTAACCCAAATCTAAAACCAAGTTTTACCTTATAGTTTTGTAAAAATTACGAAAATATATTCAGGGTGATTTTGTATAGTGTCATGCCTCCGCCCTCTTAATTATTTTATATTCCACTATTTAGAACATCATTTAAAGAGGATAGTTGTATCATTAAGAGAACTGGTTTTTGCGCCATCTCAAAATTATTTTAGCTGAATTACGCCTCAACGTTGGTATACTGTCAAATTTTAAATATTTCTGAACTCTACTTTACGAGATATAGATAGCCGGAATTCGTTGTGGGATACTGGGATACCTGTATGGAGTCAAATAAAATAAATTATAACATAACATTCCAAGGCGCATTTAAAACTATATAATAAGCTGTCTTTTTTGTGTATTTTTGTAAAAACATAACTTATATTCAAATCAAGAGTTGTACACAACTTAACACCAAAACGAGAACTTTCAAAATCGCACATTTCGCTGACCAAGTTGGCATCCTCAGATAATTAAAACTGAGTTTTAAAATCTCCTGATGGTGCCAACTTAATAAACAGTAAATAACGAAAACCCCGATTTAAGATATAATAAATGACACTTACCAGAACATCCAGTTAATTTGGATACCTCCTCCCAAGCGTTTTCTTTCCTTAAATTATCATGATAATATGTATTTTGTTTATCATACAATATTCTAAAACTGCAAACAGCTTCGATTAAAATTTCGTTTGACATACTTATAAAATCAACGGTTTTTAAAATTCTTTGAAACAGTTCCTCACTCTATGTGAAAAAATGCTAAAATAGTCGCAGGCCTTCGGTGCAATCGGCAAAAGTTGCCCTCCCCACAATATATGATCGTCGCCGGAGAAAATCGAACCGACCGAACGTACCGAACCGATTCAGTGCGCGCGGCCCCATTTAAATACATGTGAAGCAAATCCGGCCGATTGTACCGACCGTGCCGAGACGGTCGATGCCGATTCGGTGGGCGTCGTGCTTAATCCGAAGCCTTCCGGCGAGAACGTTCGGACCTCATCGGCAGTACCGAAAAAGCGAGGACGCGCTGATAGCCATCGGTCAGTTCAGCAAACCAAACCGTCGCGTCGCCTGCAGCTCCCATGAACCAGTGCTCTTACGGATCTGGAGCTGATGTGGAGTCGCCTGCTTTTCATCAGGACTCGCGTAATCTTCTCGACGCGAACTATGTCAAAACAGCAATATCCAATGCTAAGGAACTTATTGGGACTGAAACACGGGCTAGAATTGATGTACCCTATACCAATGTTTGTACTAGTCGCAATCTTTTAGTGAAAAGCAAACCCATAGTAGGATCTAACTCTGATAAGCTTGTAGGACTGAAACCGTTAGCTAATCTGGCATTTTTGCACGTTTATAAATTATACCCAGATACTACGATTAATTTTTTAAAATAAATTTTCCCTGAAGTGCAAGTAGAACAACTAAATACAAAGTTTCCTAAATATTACTCATCTTTTAAAGTTATAGTTAATGAGGACAGAATAGAGGAAATAATCGATTTTTTTTATCCCAAGACTTTAAAACAAATCGAAAAATAACATGGTTATCCTTTATGTACCTATGATATTCTTTTGTTAAACATTAGAGGTTTTAATTCTTTTAAATCTGATTTTATTAATATCAATTATGCAAATAAACTTATAAATTTTATTGTCTCACGGAAACGTGGGCTAATATTGAGAATGCTAATTCATTAGTTATTAAAGGCTACACGCTACGCACGGTTTATTGTAGAGCTATTTTCACCCATGGTGGTGCAGCTATATGAGCTAAAAATAATGTGAACTGTGAAGTTATTGATATACGTAAATTTTGTTCAGAGAAAAATATTGAATTATGTGGATTTTCATACTATTATGCTTTAAATAAAAATGTATCCATTTTTGTGTGTTATAGGCCATCAAATGGCGATTTCGATATTTTTATAACTAACTTACACTTATTGTTGGAAAAATACAAAAAAAGCCTAATAGCGAAATTATTCTTACTGGCGATTTTAACACGCCTTCCCTGAGTTCTATTAACAATCAGTGTTTTTTTAATATATTGTCTACCTTTAATTTAAAAAATAAAGTTTTTTTGCCCACTCGAATTGGCCCTACCAGTTCTAACATTTTAGACTTAATTTTTACTAATATATCTGAATGTAAAGATGCTGTGGTAGAAAGCAATACTATATCAGATCATGAAAATGTATTTTTTAATTCTGGAATTTTTAACAAATGTTTCGACGAAGTCAATTAAAGTGGTCAGCTTAAAAGAAATTTTTGATTTTAAATCTGTCCTTGAGTGTGAAAATGGGCAGAGGTCTATAAGGAAAAAAAATTTAATGTCCAATTTGACTTATTTTATTTAACATATTATTGGTATTTTAATTTCAGTTTTTTGTTAAAATTTTCACATCCAAAGAAAAATAAAAAATCATGAGTAACGGATGAAATTAGAAAATCTAGCAAACATTTAAAATATTTACACCGACGACGGCCTGTGATCCCGGAATTGGAGACGACATATAGAAGTAAAAGTGCCAGGCATAAATTATTTATAAATCATAGTAAAAAAATTTTATCACCATAAAATCCTATAATCCTAGCAAGACAATGTCTATCGTGTCTGAGCTAAATAACAATAATAAAAAAAAATAATTTAATATAGAGAATAACGGCTTATTAATTACAAATCCTATAAAAGTAGCTAATTATTTTAATAACTCTTTTATTGAAGAATCTAAAAATATTTTAAGCACTTTAAAACAAAATAAAGATATTTCATCTAATATCCAGAATGTTTCTTTTGCATAGTATGAGCATTGTGCCTTTCATTGAGGGAGAAGTCCTAAATATTATAAAAAACAAAATGAAAAATAAAAAGTCTGGAGGACCTGATAAAATTCCATTATCTGTATTTAAAAATACCAGCTTGCATCAGACCATTAACATATGTCATTCGAAAATATTTCCAAACTCATTAAAAAATTGTAAGTTTATTCCTGTTTTTAAAAGGGGGATTTTTAATTTGGTTGAGAATTATAGGCCAATAGCTTCAACTTCCTGTTTCTCAAAAATATTTCAATATGCTATGCTTGATAGATTATTAGGCTTTTAGCTTATCTAATAAAAAACTAAATATTTTCGGAAAGACAGCATGGCTTTCTGTTGGGTAGATCTACCTGGTCTGCCATTTTGTCGTTGTTATCTGAGGTTATCGATGGACTTGAGGCAGGTGAGCGTCCTGTGGGGATCTTCTGCGACCTAATCATGGCATTTGACTGTGTCAGCGATGATGATTTGTTGTGCAAGATGGAGTCATATGGCATTAGAGGTGTCGTCTTGAATTGGTTCTCCTCCTTCTTAGCATTTCGGAAACAATACGTGGAAATAAGGAATAAATTAGGTTTATATTGTTCAAATAATCTTCACACTGATTTGGCAGTACCTCAAGGTTCGGTGTTCGGGCCTGTGTTGTTTCTTATATTTGTAAATTAATTGCATACAGATTTACTGTATGTCGCGTTACTATAGTCACGTTACTATATACGTGGATGATACATCAGCCCTTATTCGGCAACAATGTACAGAAAATATGCACATTACTGCGAGAAGGGGTCCATTAAATCTTGATCTTGACATGCATTTGAGCAATAATGATAGTTTCTTGCAACATCAACAAACAATAAAGTTTCTTGGCTTGATACTAGATGGCACTTTATTATGGGAGGTACATTGTAATGATTTAGTATTAAAATTAGGTAGCCTTTGTTATGCCATAAGAAATATTAGGCCTTTAATGGATAAAAACCAGCTAGATTGTGTATACTATGCCATCCACTCTAGGATCCGTATGGGATCCAATTCTGGGGTTTTTCAGCATATGTGTATTTATTGGCCAAAAACAAGCTATTAGATGTATGGAGGGAGTACCCCCTAAAACTTCCTGTAGATCGCTTTTTAATCACTTTGAGATTTTATCTATTCCGTGTATGTATATATTTCAAGTGTGTTTATTTATTTTTAAAAATCTTAATTTATTTGTGACAAATGGTTTTTTTCATAATTATCCAACTAGACTAAGAAATGATTTATCTTTGTTGCGTACTAGATTAACTCTTTTAAAAAATTTTATCATGAAAATATGTCCAAAAGTATTTAATAAATTGCCAAATGACATAAAAAATTGCAATAGTTTGTCAACATTTAAAAAGAAATTAAAAGCTTTTTTAGTTTTGAAGTATTACCATGATATTAAGACCTACCTTTCGAAGTAATAACTAGCTGTAACATATATATTTATTTCTGTTACTGTTTTATATGCTTGATCATTTTTTTTAGTATGTAAACTAGGTTTAGTGATAGTGTAGATTTAAGTATATAATGTATAAAATTTTAGCTTCTTTGAACACGGACGAATTCTATACACTGTATTGTGTCAATTTTCGATAATAAAGATTTGAATTTGAATATTATTATTACCTTAGATTCACTAAAGCCTTACTCAACATAAATTATCAAGTTCAAAAATACTTAAATATTAGATGGCAAACTAAACCTCTCACCTATTTATTTTACATCAAAAGTTTAACCGAATGAATTTGTCAAAACTATTTTGCAAATTACTGGCACCGCCGTTTGACATGCAACAAGCTACCCTTGAGAAACTTTCAATTGTTTTTGCGACCGTGCACATAGCGTGCACATATTTTCAATACGTATAGATTAAAGATAAATCTAGTTAGGAAATTGTTTTGATTTGAAAGTATAAACGGTTTTCGGGCCGTTTATGTCGATTTTAATAAAGATTCGGAAATAAGAAAATATAATATTTGCGTGTTTTATTGTGAATGTGAAAAGAATATTTTAGAGAGTTCGTTTTATTTTAAAAAGATGCTCTATATAATGTCTAAAATAAAATCGAACGAGAACTTATTAGTCTATAAAGGGGCTGGTACAATTTTATGATTTAACATTTATAGGTCTGGAATACTTCTTCAACATAAAATAAATGGAAAGATAAAATGTTTGCATTTTTGCATCTGGATTGTAATAGGTAAAGCGACAAAATTGCTTTTTCATTACTTTTAGATTCATTTTACAAATTTAAAGATCGCATAAAAGCGTATTCATACGATTAGTCTTAAAAATTTTTATGGTTCATTTCAAGTACAGTTTTTAACGTGAATTAATATGAATATGAATTATTTATGTTTTTTTAATGTCGGATCAAATTGCTAATATCGCAAAGGCATGACCAATGGTGACAATATTGCTATTTTAGTATTATCCGCATAATTGGAAAGTATAAACAGGAAAATATTGAAACTGGTTTGATACGTCAACTTAATATAGATAAATAAAATCTGAACATTTTTTATATATTGTCCTATACCTAACAAACCATACCATAATAAATTTATTTTTTTAGATATTAACGCAAAAAAATATCTATACGGGGTTTATATTATATATTCAAGTATTATCTGTAAAATGTATGTACGTTAGAAATGATGTTTAAGAAGTTGATATTATTAAAATATTATATTTAAATATAGGATCTTTAAGTAAATTTTGTACAAATTTTGTTTATTAAGCTAGAAAAACTTACTTACATAAAATGATGTATTAAATAATTTTAAAATTAGAATATTTTTTTGGAAATAAAGATAAATAACCTTTAATAAAAAAAGAAAAACTTGCTATGATTTTTTAAATTTATGACCCGCACTTTTTGATAAACATGCAAGAAAATTGAAGCTATTTAATAATAATTTTGATTACATTATGAGTATCAGAAGCAAGACGCAAATATACAAGACATGAGTACGACCTAGAGTAGATCATACGCTACAGAAACACGAATAGAAACATTTGCTACTAAGCAACTGCTCAGAACAACGGAAATGAAGACGGTAAGCTCATTTGTGGGAAAAACTCTCAGGGACAGAGTGAGAAGCAGAGACATCAGATCTCAATGTGACATACAAGATGTTATAAGATGGTCCAGAACAAGAAAAACAGCATGAAGAAATCAGGTCGACAGAATGCCTGACAATCGACTAGCTAAAATCGCAAAAGAAGAGAAACCAACCAACCGCAGACCATCAGGAAGATTTCCAAAAGGTTGGTACGAAAACTGAATATCGAAGCCATAACTTAGGCTACAAATTTAAAAAAACAAGACACTGTCTTAAAATAAGAAGAAGAAGAAGTTTTAATTATATTTTCTCATACTTATAGTAACCCTTTTATAAGTGGCATAGGTGCAAATATGAAAAATAACCTTGTATCATTTGTATTCTGTATGCTGTACATCTATATAGTCTCCTTCGCTCTTATCGTGTGGGTTCAAAGGTCACCACGTAATATGAATCAAATTGAAAAATCAGTGGCTGCCAAAATGTTATTTCCTTGAGAGTTTGACAATACATTGAACGCCGTCATGTGACATATTAAAGCCGCGTATACACCTTAGATCATAATTATTAACTGACGTGATGCCTTTAACGCCGTAAAAATGTCTGCGGAATACTACGTATCCGAGATTCGACATGTATAACATACGTTGGTTATTTCCTTTCATGACGTGGAAAAGCCCATAAGTATAAAGCCCGTTGGGTATACGCCTCATCGGTATATGCCTAGAATCCCCGATATTCTGCTAAGTTGCCAGACATAATATTTACTTTTCTTTTTTGAAAAATTGTCCAAAATAGACGAAGTTCTCAATAATAATTTTTCTTAATGCAATAATATCTAAATCTAAGCATTTTATATTTTTTATGAGAGCAAAAATGCCTCTCTAGCCTTTTATTAAAATTGTACATATTTCATTTAAAAATGGTTGTTACCTAAATTTTTCAGAAATTAGTATACGATTTAGCATGACCCTATGTATGTGCATAACATACTAATTTGTCGATTTCCGGGCACAGCGTCTAATTTTTAACGATTATTTGATCTTGTTTTCTTCTTTGTTTATTTGTGATTGTGTTTTTTGTAATAATTATTGGGAAACTATACATTTTGGTATAATGACAAACAATTAATTTGTATTGTGTGTGATGCAGTGCAGTCAGACACCAGAAAACTACTTTCTTTGTTTAAAGGCAAGTTCATGTTACAATCTCACTTTTAAAATGACATTTTAATTTTATGATTTATTATTCGTCGTTCGACCCAATTTATACGTTGATGCACAGAAAATTAAAAAAGTTGTGTTATCTTTTCTTTTATATCAGTTAAAAGTCAAAAAAAGATAAAAAATAACTAAAAAAAATCTGGTGAATGCGGCGGGCATTTCTATCTCCCAGCGCATTCACCAATTCATTTATTTAACTTTGTTTAAAAAGATAAATACGAGGCGAGCTACGACAGTTTTTTAAAATGTCGTTTTCTTAAGACAATTTTTGTTACACATTGCAGGGCAAAAAAAAAGATTAAGAATAACTTAAAAAAAAATTCGTGAATGCGGGGGGCATTTCTTTCTCCCAGGGCATTCATCAATTTATTTACTTAGCTTTTTTTAAAAAGATAAATACGAGGGGAGCTACGACAGTTCTTTAAAATGTCGTTTTCTTATGAATCTTTATTTATTTACACATTACAAGGCAAAAAAAGATTGAAACTAACTATTAAAAAATGGAGAATGCGCCGGGCATATCTATCTCCCAGAGCATTCACCAATTTATTTAATTAGCTTTGTTTAAAAAAAAATGTGTACTTTTTAATCATACCTAAATAATAAACGAAATGCAAAAAGAAAACTAATTATTTTAATAACGAAACAGAAAATAAGGAATTGCTTAGAATGTACAAGAAGAAGTAGCTAAAGCGCTTGGAATTAGTTTAAGAATGGTGCAAAAGGTTGTATATGAAAACAAGCACAATCCTATTTCCAAGCAGGAAACAAAGTGTAAAAAGAAGAAGCCGAAGCTGACCACACCTGAAAATACCTGACATATAAGTCAGGTGTTTTGTGTATGTTATGGTCTGATGATGCTCTAGTCGAGCTAAACATGTAACCTTCGTAATTTTATTAAATGTATTTGTGATGCTGTGGATTTCGTGTTTTTTACCTTTTATTAAAGTGTATGACCAGCATCTTTGGGATAATGAACGAATTCTTCGAGTTCCATTTGGTTGTTTATTCAAAATTCTTGAATGATACGACGCATTGTCTAATACTATTAAGGAAGGTTCTTGCAAGTTCTGTATTAACTGTTCCTTTAACCATTTTTCAAACATTTCGCAATTCATATTGTCATGATAATCCATACTTTTAGACTTAGAAGAAAAAATTAAACTTGCACCTGGAATGAATCCCGTTGAAGACCCGGCATGTAAAATAATAAATCGTTTTCCCTGACCACACCCCTTTTTTTCTTTTCACGCTTTTCACAGATTCATTTTGCCAAAATTTTATTCCACTCACGTTTGAAAATATCCAAGTTTCATCTAAGAATACCACTTTCCTTAACTTTGATTTTTCATTTTGTGTATATTGTCTTAAAAATCCTCTTCGTTGGCTCACAATATTTGGTAGTTCACACAAATATCTTCTATTGCAGTCTTTTTTATAGCGAAAACCTATGCTTTTAATTAATTTTGATAAAGCAGAAAGTCCAATTTCCAAAGTGCCGCGTGGCGTTAAAACATCCCTCAGAAATGGCAGCGTTATATTTGTTTTTAGCCTATATAGTTCATAAATCCTATCCCTTACTTCCATTTTTACACATTCACTTAAATCTTCAGTCTTCGTCTTCTTCCTTTTACACTTTTTTTCCTTCTTGGGAATAAGATTGTTCTTGTTTTCATATACAACCTTTTGCGCCATTCTTAAACTAATTCCAAGCGCTTTAGCTACTTCTTCTTGTACATTCTTAGGCAACCCTTTATTTTCTTTTTCGTTTTCGAAGTAATTAATAATATTAAGTACCATTTTTTTGGCTTGAGGATTTAGAAATCCACAAAAAGGCTTTTTCTTTTCCATAATTTTAAATTTAAATTATCTTGTGACAAATATTATTATCCGTCAATCGAAACGAGACAGGCATGTTTCTTATGAAAGTAATTGTTTTAGAACCACTGACATTTATCATAATAATTTCTGCATCACTTATTTCTTTCGTATATGTTTAAGGCTAAAAGACAAAGAGGCACTAAATTTTTAAATAAAACAAATAGTTTACTGGTTTTGAATCAAACATATGGTTATATGATTTTAATAATTAGTAAATATAAGTATATGATATTAATATATTATTTTTGTTTTAGTTACAGAAAAGGAAATCAGGCAATGGTAAGTTATTCATACAATATTATAAATATCATCGCAGATAACCTTTTATATAGCATTGAGAAAATTTAAACTCAGGGTCTTTTGCATGTAAATCGGATACCATAACGACAACGACATTAATACTGGCTCTTAACTTTTAGGATATATAAAGTTTTAAGGAAATTATTTTTTTTATAACTTTTATAACCTATTCAATATTTTTCAATAAGTTTTAATAAGTGACATACAAAATGAGGACTAGATTTATTTTAAGAAAAATTATAATATTATATAAGCTACTGCTGTTTTTAAAATAAATACCTTATTGTTAAGTACCTAATTAAGTTGTTAAAATCCTTATTCGTTTTAAATTAAATATGATTTATTCTCCTTTTTTGATTTCTTCAAATTTTCAAGCATAGATACATTTTTTTTTTAATAAAATAAGTTTTCTACTTTTGTTATTATAAAATATCAATTTTATCAATATCTCGTATAAAACTAATAAAACTTTTCCACCTTGTAGCTTGTTATAAAATAGTTCATTTAATATATGGATATCCCAGTCCTATAACTTAAAAATTAACAGGATAAGAGCATAGGTTTATAACATTTCTTTTTAAAATTAACAGAAGATTCATATTAAGCATTCATGCGATGGTCATGTGTAATAATTTTTTCGTTCACGATTACAAGTAAACTTTAAAATATAAACCTATAAAACCTGGAGAACAAGTAAACTTAGTAAAATACCTTATTATTTCTCATCTGCATTTATTTAAAAGTATACAAGAGGAAACTATACCCTGTATATTAAGAAAGAAATTCTTTTTAACCTTGACCCGACTATACCTACAAACAAAATACCTCCCGAGTCGTAGAGACAATTGTTCTTAAAGCCTACCCTATACGAAATAAAACATAATCGCGACAGTTAAGCGATGAAATAACGTGTAAAAGAAGTAAAGTTCTGAAACGGTAGAGTCTCCTGTAAGCCTCAATAATGAGAGCAGGGACCGGATGGAACGGATCGAGCTATACCCGGTATGAAGATAAGCCTTTGCCAATTTAGAGATTACGTTGCATAGAGCTTGCTGAAGTTCGCTTTTTAGATGTTTTTATCGCCTGGAGCTAAGTTTCATTTTAAAGCTTTATTTGGTTGCTGCTGTTAATAGAACAATTAGGAAGTAAGCTGTTTGATAACAAAAATCAATGCTTTTAGGCGTTTAAGTGCTTTTAAACTAGATTGAAACTGTAAAGAAGCATTAGTAACACAGAAGTTAACGGATTAGAATCTTAAGCAAAATTGTGTTTAAATTAGTTTATTACTTTAATCTAATATTATTAATATTTAAATGATTCCCTGCAATTTCATCTTAGGATCATAAAGAGTCTAACAACAATAAAGATAAAGAAATAAATAAATATACCTATATAGACACCCATTAAATTTCTTTTTTAGGTACCAAAATACCTATGCATTAACATACAACCGAAATTCATAGTATATGCAAAGCGTTAAGTCAAAGAGAGAATAACAAAATGCCTTACCGACTGCCAACCCCTCACTTACACTTTCTGCTTTGAGAAAAAATTCAACACTTCTCAGGTTTCAACTATCTCTACGTTCCATGTGAGTCCAACTATAGTTAGTAAAGGGCTAGTAGGAGAAACGCTATCGATTTCTCTTTAACTTGTGACTTATTATATAGGTTTTATTACTTATAATGAGATGGAAATTATTACAGAGTACCGAATGCCGACCGAAAATAGCTCGTGCCGGCCCAGCACCTAAATATTTATTTTAGGGACCTATGCAAAAGCCAGTTTAAATATTATTGCAAATTTTGAAAAATCTTCCTCTTTAAATGACTGCAATTAATGCATAGGCAAAACCGGTTTGTAGAATCTACTACCAACACTTCTTTTGTGCAATCAAGATATTCATTGTTTTATGCATTTTGTCTACCTTGATTCATTCTAAAGGGCGACATGTTCAACACAGCTCCATTTTAATTGGCCTTGTGTGTTATGATAAGTAGGATTTTAGTTCTTTCCGTAATTTCTGTGTTTATAATATAAGAGTTAGACCTCAACATCATTCGATCAAAGTATATTAGCTAACTTCATGGGGAGTATACACGTAATAAACAATATTTGTTTTAAGTTAACTGTGTTGAAAAAATAATTAAAAAACTAAAAATATTTGCACATATATAATGTGGATCATAAAAAAGTTTTAACTTTACCTGGCACCGCCGCTTGCAAACGTTAATAACTTTATGTGATATAACCTGTAATGTAAAAATAATTTAAGTTTTTATATTTTTAGTAATCCTACAACTTTGCTATAGAAATTTTTGTTCTATCTCATATGGTTTAGGCGCTACCTTTGCCTTACCCCTTGTTGTTTTTATAAAACTCTAGGCTAACTTCATTTTAGTGACAAGATATTTTATATTTTTATTTTGATATAAAAGGTGATTTTAGCGTAGTTAACTTAGCTGAGTCCATTTTTCTTTATGCAGTCTTGTTTCACCAAAACCTAGAATATTCCTTTTCATATGAGCTAATGCTTCTTTCCGTTATTTTATGTGTTCACTTAATCTCATTATTCATATATTAAGTATGTTCTTTGCTTTATTTTTTGATGTCTGATAAATTTGCAAATATTTTTGCTCTCTTAGAATCCTCAAGGCAGATAAGCTTCAAGAAGGAGGAGTACACCCAGCTGAGATATATAATCATTTGTTTTAATATTCGTCATAGTGTAAAGGGGATATATAGCCTTCATTTTCCCCGATAGCGAAACGTCTTAGACATAGCACGGTATGAATGAAGAAGTATATGTGAAGTCATAGGAAGTTTGGTTAGGGCATAATTATCTCCCGGAATATTGATTGGAAGATAACCAAGGCTCGCGTATGCGTGAGTCGGTCCCTGAAGTAGAGTTTATATTTACCGGGATTATAATGAAGTCTCTATCCGCTACTAAACACAATCCAGCAGAAGTGTTTACAGGAATTATTTTCACTTCAATGGCTTTTAAAATGATTAGGAAAAATATGATTACAAATAGTGCTATGGTTGAAACCTTTGTGTGAAACTCTAATCATAAGAAAGTTTTCACATTAACCAAAACTCTTTACTTTATTCTTGACACACGTTTCGCTTTAAAACTTTTAATTTTTAATCTTTGCGCAACGGAGCTAACATTTATTAGCTAAATACATGTCAAGAATAAAATAATAATAATAATAATAATAATAAAGGTCTTTTTATTTAAGAAAAATTACAATTACAATTACAAAGTTAATAATTAAAAGGCGAGATTCAGCGCACAAAGATTCAGAGATCTAACTGCCTGTTCTTCCATCTAACCTAATTATCTATACTATACTAAGTTTCAAAATAGAAATTATATAAACGCTATAAATTATAAAGAGTACATCAACCAGCAAAAAAAAGAAGAAAATCTGACAGCATATACGCCTACACAAGGAAAAAGAAACAAATTCAACCCCACAAACAAAACCCATCATAAAGCAAAAGATACAGTCTGTTATACCTCCTACCATAGTCTGTCCCAAAACACTTTTTTCGAGAGAAAAGGAAAATATTTTGGAAACATATTCAGAAGGTCAAAATAAGATAAATTAACTTATATGTTTTAATCCGATTCTTAACCGTTTCTGAAATAATCGACTTTAAAGTTTTTTTGTAAATTTTTGGAATAATTCACGTTCTCTGTATTTCTAACTCAAGTTAATAATAATAATAATAATAATAATAATAATAATAATAATAATAATACTTCTTTATTTGCTCATATACATCCAACAGCTTGGCATTGTCAATAAGTATAGACTGTCAAACGCTAATAATACAGTGCATAAAGGGAGACATTAATCTATCAGAGTTTTACCTACATAACATAGCAAACAAAAAAACTTAGATTTTGTTTATAATATAAAACAAAATATAATTTTGGTTCGCATCAGAAATGCTCACAAGTATGTATGAAACATTTGTTATACAGGTATGAAAGTATAATATTCGATAAATTTTTTGCTTAAATCTATTTAAATGTAGTTGTTTTGTAGTTTCGGGTATTGCATTAAAAAGTTTTATGGCATTAGTCATATAGCCCTTATGGGTCAGACTAAGCCGGTGTTGTGAAAGTAAGAGATTTCCCCCCGTGTCATATAAGTGCCTACTATTTACTGTGCTAAATCTAAAAGAGTGTGTTCTAGCAAACATCAGACATTGGTGAATGTATCCAGGCATTGTCATGATTTTTAAATTCTTGAATAAAGGTCTACAACTATTTATTGGTTTTTTGTTTTCTAGAATTCTGAGTGCCGATTTTTGCAACTTAAATGCTCTCTGCCAGTCAACCGAGTTACACCAAAATAACAGTCCATATGACAACTTTGATAGAAAAAGTCCCATATACGCCGTTCTACATACTACTGGAGGTGCCAATTGAACAATTCTGCGCAGCAGAAAAGTTAGACAGTTTTATTGCCAGATCTATTATATGGCTCTTCCATGATAATTTATTATCTAGATAAACACCCAGAAATTTGATCGTGTCTATTCTCTGATGTCTTCCCTTAAAGAGAAATTAACTACCTCTGTTTTATTTAGATTCAAGCATAGATTATTGTCAGCAAACCATGCTTTTAACTTGTTAAGTGTTGCACTAGTTCCATTCTGTAGGGAAATCAGATCTGAATGCCGACTGAGAAGAGTTGTGTCATTCGCATATTGTTTTATTCGCATATTCATTTACATAAAGTAAAAACAGAAGAGGATCCAAGATTGATCCCTGAGGCACCCCTGTTGTTATTGGAAGTATGGAGGATGTTCTTCCTCCACAAGTCACCATCTGCTGACGCTCACAAAGGTAGGACTGGATAAGTTCCAGGCAAATACCCCGGATACCATAAAAATTCCACTTGCTAAACAAAATATTATGCGAGATACAGTCGAACGCTTTTGAGAGGTCGCAGAAAATTGCACCCACTGTATTGCCCCCCTCAAATGTATCAACCAGGTAGTCTACCATTACCATGAGTGCATCAGCAGTGGATCGTCCTTTTCGAAAGCCAAACTGCGCTGGTAAAAATAAATTATGTTTATCAAAAAAAGATGTTTGATTAGAGACGTTGGTTTAGACAGAGCTCAATGGGCTTGGATAATATCGGTATTATTGATATGGGTCAATGATTTCCTGGATCATCCATATTACCCATTTTAAATATAGGAACAACTTTACTTATTTTAGGCTTTTGTGGAAATGTACCAGATGAAAAACATTTGTTTATTATTAGAGATAGTGGTAGGGTCAAACCATTTGCAAGTTGTTTCAATATTTTATTGCTCAAACCAAAGATGTCTTGAGCAGAACTATCACTGAACTTTTTAAAAGATCAATGACCTCTATTTCGGTAACAGGTGAGAGAAATACTGTTGAATTGTTATGTACATATTTTGCTGTAAATTGTACAGGCTCATTAGATTTTTGCAGTGTATTTGTAATTGAGTCAGCTATATTCATAAAGAATTTGTTAAACTCATCGGAGGTTACATTACATTTAGAATTACTAGGATCATTATTTTTTGTTTCTTTAATGATGTTCCAGATGGTTTTGGATTTTTTATGACTATTTCCTATTTTGTTTGTATAATACGAAGGTCTCGCTTGTTTTATTTTAGTTTTATATTCCTTTATACGAATTTTTAGCCATTTTGAGAGGTCTAGAGTACTGTTATGTTTATTTAAGGTAGAAAAAAAGTTGAAGATATCTCTCAATCTCTTCCGTTCATTATTAAACCATTTTTTTTCTTTATTTATGGTGAGAATTGTTTTAGTTTTTTTGGGAATATGAAAGTCTATAATAGGCATTAGAACATTAAGAAACATTTCAAAAGAATTGTCAATGTTACAATTATCAAGTACCAACAACCAGTCAACGTTTAGTAATGAAGTAACACAGCGAGAAAATCTCTCTCCACAATACGGTCTGAACTCTAAGACCGTTGTGTGGGCGTTTTCAGTACTTTCATTTATTGATTCATATGTATTAGTAATAGCCATATGATCTGACATATAAGTGTCCCATAGAGTACATTTACAATTAGTTGCACAATTTGTTATGCAGTTACAAAGTCATATGTGCTGACAAGTTGGATGAACTCGGCTGAAGTGAGGTTATCCGCTAGTAGATCTATATTAAAATCACCATAAATAAAGGTACGTTTGCGTCTATGGAATAAGAAATTTAGAACTGTATCAAAACTCTGAAAGAAAAAGTCCAATTTACCTGGTGGAGATCTGTAGACACTCAAAACTACAACCTGCAAGGCTTCAATCTCAGTTGCAGGTATTTCATTGATTCTGATTGTTTCAATTTGAAAAGAGCAAAGTTTCCATTACGTAATGCACCACACATTCACTTATAGGGAGTATGCCGATATGATATTCGTGATAGCGCATTACGTGACGTCGTTTTCCCAATTGAAGAAATTCCTAATCGAATAGTTTTTCAGACAGTTTTTGCAAATGCTCAGGAAACAGGAATATTTCCAAGCGTAATAATTAATACTGGCAGGACTAAATGTAGAAAATAAAGAAGATGTTCTGGATATGGCTGAAGAAAACACGGGTGTTAGTATGAGGCGGATTACAAAAGAACTTCGATTAGCATCACATGTGGATGTTTGGAAGACACTTAGGAAAAACGGTTTTAAACCTTTTCATATTCAACCGGTTCAACATCTTCAAGAGTGTGATTATAGCATAAGGATTGAATTTTGCGAATGGATCGAATACAATCAAGGCCTACATTAATACATTTAATTTAGCGATGAAGCTTATTTTACCCTCAATGGAAACCGAAACAATGAACATTGTTGGTCAGATAAAAATCTTCATGGCACGTTTAAACAAAACTTTTAACATCAATTCATTCAATCACA
This sequence comes from Anthonomus grandis grandis, assembly GCF_022605725.1. NCBI lineage: Eukaryota > Metazoa > Arthropoda > Insecta > Coleoptera > Curculionidae > Anthonomus > Anthonomus grandis. The sequence continues at coordinate 17,139,898 of NC_065546.1, forward strand.
TTGGCAAAGCAGGACCTCAAGTTTGGCCACCGAAATCACCAGACTTAAATCCACTGGATTATTTCCTCTGGGGGTCAAACACCAATAGAAACCGTAGAAGGACTCGACAATCAATGTGAATGCTTCAAATATATTTAAAAATATTCCCCAAGCAATTAAACGTATAGCACGAGAGCTTAACAAACGTGATGCAGCTTGCCTTGAAGTTGGTTTGAATCGGTGGATTTAAACCAACTTGATCCAACTTGGATTTTAAACTAGTGGGATTTTGTTTTTTTACTAGTATTTGTTTGTGTGACTTTTAAAGTAAGAAATCTTACAAAAAAACTTCAGAACCGATTATTTCAGAAATGGCTGACAATCGGATTAAAACATATAGGTTAATTTATCTTTTTTTAACCATCTGAGCATGCTATCAAAATATTTCCCTTTCCTCCCGAAACACCCTATATGTATGTATATTATAATATAGTCTACTACATTATTTGTTTTTGTTATCATCATCGGAATAGAGAAAAGAAAGTAGAAAAAACGAAACACACACTAAATTATGCTTTATTGTTCCCGCAGTAACTTCTTAAGCAAAATATTTTTTAAAAGAATATAAGCTAAAAATGTTTTTGGTATTAGTTTGACAGCTATTTATAATTTATGAAATTTGATAAGATGTTTTCTTAGTTTTGGTTGACTGATGCGGAGGTGTTAGCCTTTCTTTATACCGGGTATTAATATTGTAACCATCTGTGCGAAATTTTATTAAGATATATAAGGAGATCTTAAATTAATTATTTTAAAAAACATTGAAGATTCGTGAAAAATCCTTCTGTTGTGCATAGTCAATCACCTGGTTTCCTTAAGCTTGTGTTTTATGGGGTTGCGCTTTCTTAACAATATATTAATATATTAATCTAAGGCCCGCATTTTGGAGTTTCTGCATTCTATTCTCTTGAAAAGTTCTCAAGCATGGACCATACACTACATCGCAATGATTAAGCTGTGATAGGACCAGCGAATCACACAGTAGAATTTTTTGTTTTTGTATTTAAAACTTAACGATGTGGATAAATATTTAAAAAAATCCTTTTTGAATACATGAATTTACATGCTGCGTGAATCGCAGGTCACTATCCAGAATCAAACCCAAGCTCTTGCAGTGCTCGACCTGTTTTATAGGCTCTGATAGGGACTTAATTCATAACTTTGATGTGAATTATGTCCTTATAATACTGTAAAAAATTCTTACGGCTACCCTTGCCCCCAAAAAGCATAAATGCAATGATTTTTAGAAAACTCGTAAAAAGGTCATAATTAATGGCAGCCACTGCTTGGAAACTTTCACCTGGTTCAAATGAAAGATATATTTGAGTATGATCAGCATAATAGTGCTGTTTAGATGGTAACTGAAAAAAGGATTGGTCCAAGGATGGAGCCCTGGGGCACGCCAGAAGAAATTTCTAAGAAACGAGAAACTAGGCGTATTTTTGGTTGAATAAAACACACTTTTTATATAAATAAGTTCATGATCACTTCCATCACAGGAAGTTCTTCCACTAGCTATTACAGAATGTTTGTTCGTTGTCAGGGCATAGTCAATTAATGTAGCAGAGGAGGATATTATGCGCGTTGGTCCCTTAATTACCTGAGTCAAACCCAATGCATTAAATAACTCAATAATTTTAATTACATCTGGATTTTCATAGTTAAGTAAATTTATATTTAAATCCCCAACACAATAAATATTATCATGTACTGGAATAAGAATATTAGAGTATTCTGGAAATTATTTAACAACTCTATACGGTGGAGAGAGTGGTGGTGGCCTATACACAACCCCTATAATATAATGTTTTGCTTCAATCGGTAGCTTAAATCAAAGCTGCTCTATTGCAAGTAGAGAATTTATTAACAAAAAAATAAATTCACTTCTTATATAAGCGCCGACACCTTCGCCACGACCATCCCTATCACACCTTAAAAGCCAGGAATTACAAATGACTTTTTAAGCCAGGTCTCAGTTAATCCAATAATATCATAATTTGAATCTAAGATTAACTGCCTAAGTTTATTAAAGAGAGCATGCAAAGACCTAATGTTAATATGAGCAATTGTTAGTGGTCTCATAATGCCTTGTGTACTTCTGATTGCAAAGCAATAATAATTTAAGGAACAGCACAGAGCAAAATAAAATAGATAAGTAAAAAATAGTTTTCTCCCCTTGTGCAAACAATACTTTTCTACTTAAATATGCTTAATAATATATTGTAGATTTAATTATTAGCTAATAAAAAAATAGATTAGAAATTTAAAAGCAAAAAGAAAAAAGTCTTTTATAGCGGATTTAGATTTAATTTATTTTAAACGTATCGTCCCTCTTACCAAAAAATAATTAGCGGAGAAAAAAGTATTAACATTACCGATATTGACAAAAAAAGAACCAAATTTCATAAAGAAATGAGCACATCCTGTATAAGAAATAAGCATTTATACAAATAAACAAATAACCCAGACACTAAGGTCACTAAGTACTTATATTTACAATATTTTTATTAGGAAATGGGGCGCAGTACCTTTTCATATACTTCTGTTCAGCACTTCATTTAACTCCAGCATGGAATGTATTTATTTTTTTTTGATTATTGTACAGGGTGTCCCATTTTCATGTGTTTTATGGGGTGTGTTTTATCTCGCTTATGCATAGAAATAGAAACTTGCAGTTTTTGCGACAGTTTGCTACTTTTTTGTGAAACTTAATATTATGCTGTTGTCAAAACTTAATTTACAGGCTCTTTTTAAAAAATTTAGATTTTCGATCACTCCTCGTATCTTTGTTACTTGATAACATATTGAAAAAGCAAAAAATGGTTTTAAAAGGATTTCTTCCGTAGAATTTGGTTCTGACATCCATTTTATTGTAAGGTTTTTTATTTTTGAGAAAAAAATAAAATATAGTTTTCTTAAATGGAAAACTCTGTATATTTATAGACTTTCAAAAAGCAAATAAATAACGATTTTACAAATTTGAATACAAATTTTGATATATGAGTAGTAGGCCATGAATTAGTAATGAAATTTATAAAAAATAGATGCTTATAGTCGTAATATAATCGTATATTTGTATCGTATGAATCGTAATATTTTAAAACTTTTTAAATATTTTTCTATATATATAAATGTTTTTCTATATTTCTATTATACGGCTTACAAATCGCACAGCAACTGCCTAGGTGATAACAATAGTTAATGTCAATGTTATTGCACCTTTTTCTAATAAAAATTAATAATTTTCACAGTAGATCAAAAACGTGTTTACGTGAACGCGCCATCTATCCACGCCATCGATCTATCCAATAAAGAGTATTTGTTAGTGCAGAAGTTTTAAGTATTCCAAAACTCAGGAGAATTCTATTCTGTTTGTTTGGGCAAGTATTCTGGTCCACTTTTTATCGATGATTTTTAGAACACCTAAAAACATCTAGACCTACTATGAAACCAAATTCTTCCTTCCAACCAATTTCGTTTAAATTACTTTGACGTACATATGTAGATCCTACACTTTCAGCAAGATGGCTATTGTTTAATTATCTTTTGTTTATCTTTTTGTGACCGCCTTATTAGTGAGATCTGCGGTATTAGGTGGCTCCGCCTAAATCTCTTGATTTGTCTTCTAACGTTTTTGGAAAATTATTTAAAAAAAACCATCTACAGTTACCACAGTAACAGGTCAGCCAATTTAGAGGAATTAACGCAACAAATACTAAGTATCTCAATTCTCTAAGGCAATGCGCAAATTAGAACACGTATATCACATGTACAGTATAGCACGTTGTTTTGTAAACTACAGGATTGATTATACTGGTGCAAGTTGCTGACACAGCGTGACCTAGCACGACACGCGTCGGCTTCCAGACGTGCCCGGCTGTAGTTCAGATACAGTTTATCGTGCCGCGTGTTGGTGACTATTGTTTACAACAAGTGTTTTTAAGGTTTTTTTTTAGGAAAAATGACGAAGGAAAAATGTCTTTTGCGCTTTACATTCATGTCACGTCACCTCACTCGTGTTATATACATATCCCAATTTGCGTCTTGCATTAATGTAGTTGCCTAAATTTTCTGATTTTTCTTCTAACTTATTTGGGGAATCACTTCAAGAAAACAATCGACAGTCACACGGTGGCAGGTCAGGCAATTTAGAGGAATTAAGGCAACAAATACTAAGTGCATCAATTCTCAAGTGTAGGAACTCTTTAGTGGATAAAAAATAATTTTTACATAGGCTGCTTACCTTAAGACGTTTTTGATTTAAACAATATATTTAATACTAGCCTCTAAACTCCTGGCTCTGCCCGCGTGGTAGAAGATGGTGAAAATAATTTGACAGTTTTCATTCCAAATACATGGATTTGTCATTAATGTGCAGATGATATAATAGCTACGATGCCATCAAGTATTATATGTTGTGTCCACAATACCGACTTCCCTTGCATAGTTCGCACGTGGCACAAACGTACATGTGAAAACGTGACATTCGCACGTGCTCACGGGCAGCCTTGTAGAAGGAATAACTATTCTGTACTGTTTTGTTTATTTATTTTAATTTTTTAATTGTCATTGCAAAAACTCATAGCAAATATGCTAATAAATCTATTCCTCTAACTAATAAATGTAAATTTTCATGCGATCCTGTATTGTGGCTCCTAAGTTATAAGGAAACGTAGCCACAGATATTGACTTTTATACAAAGTGAGTCAAGAGGAACACAGCAAATTTTATGAGTGAGTATTGTGCACGTGAAAATAATTAAAAAAAAACCTACATGTTCTTATACAATTCTAATTTGTTTTCAAATTAGAACATTGAATGCCTAGAATAAGTGCAAACCATAGGCGAGGTGCTTACCATCTCTTGGACAATGATGTCAAATCGATTTTCCAATTTTTTATATAATATACAGAGTGTCCCGAAATGGCATCGCAATATTTTACCAGCCGCATCTTTGTCTAAAAATAAGACAAAACCTTCATATACAGGAATCTTAAAAAGTGAATTGTTTTCATGTTACAGGGTGTTTTATAATTACTATTGAAGATGGTTTTTTGTGAATATTTTTGAAACGCCTGGTCGTTATTTTTCTAAATTTTGTTCGTATATTACTGTAATTGTTACTAACTGAATGAATTTATAATATTTAATGCTAAAATGTATACAGGGTCATTTAAAATTAGTGGCCAGCAAAGATAAAAATGTCATAAAATTTTTTCTAATTACTTTTTAATTATTTGGATGAAAAAATTAAAAAGAACCAACATTTTTACGTAAGAAAGGTACTCTTGTAATATTTCGTTAGAAGCCTCTGGTTTCAAATAATTATTAACTTTTAAGTAAATTATGACTTGGTATTGAACAGGTAACATAACAAATGTACAAAATAACAAATAGTAGTTGGCAGTGCTTGTTAAGAATTGTTTGAATTATGTTTGATGTTTTAATTGGCATTTTAACGAAAGATCCGGCAACGCTGGTGATCGTAAAACATCAAAATATTATTTACTCCTTGAAAATGTTTAAAAGCAGAGTTTTTTGCAAAGTTTAATAAGTAAAAAGGATATTCTGTTAATAATTATAGTGCAGTCTTTACCGGCTATTGAAGGCAAGTTCCATTTTTATGTTTTTACTTGTAAAACATTAAGTGCTTATTTGCATGTTTACTTTTTTTTTTGGCGGTGTTCATGCATATTTGTAATAACAATTATCTGGGATTCCGATTTCCACTGCTTACTGTGCAGCGAAACTTTTGGTGATCGCCTTGCAACGTTGCCAGATTGTGCTCAATTTCCTTGCATTAGAGAGAGCTCAACATGGCTCCGGATGTATATGTGGATACATGCTGCGAGTGTAGCGACAATTTCATTGTTAATAACAAGCAGATTAAATGCAGCGGTTGTTCGGCTAAGTCTCACGTGCAATGCTCTGGTATTAAGGATTCATGGTTAAAAATTGTTGTTGATACACCAAACCTGCATTGGCTGTGCAAAAAATGTAATGAAAATGTTACAAAGGCTTTTAAGGGCAACGAAGTCGATACTCAAAATACTATTTTGGAAATGAAGGTTTCCTGTTTGCAGCAGGAGCTTGAGTTAACGAATAGATTATTAAAAAACTCTGAATATACCATTAATTTGCAGAAAACAATTTTAGATTCCCTTGACAGTAATGAATATAATAGCTTGAAAACTAAATTATTACCTAATAATAGTAGCACTTCTAACAAACCACCTAACAACAAATATAGCGATATCGTTAAAGCAAATTCTTCTGTCTTAATTGTTAAAAGTAACAACGAGAATACCAAGCATGATGATGTTTTAAATGACATTACACATTCCGTTAATCCGGGTCAGATTAAAGCTTGCATAAACAATACAACGAAAATTCGTGGCGGAGTTGCAGTACACTGTCAAGACAATAGATCGCTGCAAACATTAAAAACTAGTTTAATTGCAAAAATGGGCAAAAAATATAATATTGATCAAGCTAAAAAATTTAATCCAAGATTAATCATAAAGGGAGTGCGTTTAGAAGGGTTAGATACACCGGACCAAATAATAGGCAACATAACGTCTTTAAATGATATCTCAGATTTAGCATCTGAAATCAAATATATTACCAAGTTAAAGCAACGCAATAACAAAATTGACCTTGTGATTGAAGTTTGCCCGGCACTTCGTAAGCGCCTTCTAGGAATAGGATCGGTTTTTGTGGGATGGAGCAAGTCAGTTGTGGAGGACTATCTGCGTGTTATTAAATGTTTTCGATGTTGTGCATATGGTCACACCGTAAAAGACTGTCGCGAACAAAAAGACACTTGTCCCAAATGCGGAAAAAATCATAAATTGAAAGAATGTATTTCTGAAGAAAAAATGTGTATTAATTGTGTTAAATTAGGTTCTCATAACAAACATAATGTAAAGTCTATCTCTACTAACCACTATAGCTTTGATAAAGATTGTCTTTCCTATCAGAAATATCTTTTAAAGCTTGGATCTCAAATTAATTACGAATAACTTTTTTTACTGGGATAAATAGCTATTTTTATAGTTTAATTTATATTTATAGTTTATAAGAAATGGCTAACAAACAATTAAATTCTTATTTAAATGTAGCCAATTTAAATATTAGATCTTTATTGCCAAGTTTTCCGGATTTTCTCAATTTTGTAAACAATAAATATGATATTTTGGGTATAAGTGAAACGTGGCTGAATGAAAATATATTAAGCAGTGCGGTTTCTATGCCAGGTTATAATTTTTTTAGAAAGGATAGATTAGACAGAGTTGGGGGTGGTGTTGGCATCTATGTCAGGTCAATGTTTCAGTGCGAAATTGTAAATATTAATGTTAATAATGTAAACTTTGAATTTATGCTCCTAAATGTTAAAATTGGTATTCACAATATTGCAATACTTATAATATACAGGCCCCCTAAATCGAAAGCGTTTGAAATTATAAATTTCCTGGAAGAAGTTGTTCCACATCTTTTAGTGACCTATGATTATTCAGTAATTCTCGGAGATCTAAATATTAATATGTTAAAACCTAATTCATTATATTCTATGCTTAACTCTTTTGGGTACGTACAATTAATAAATGAACCAACTCGTATAACAAATACTACTGCAACATGCTTAGATCCCATTTTTATCAATACTAAAGATATTTGTCATAAAAGTGGCACCGTTGTTTCAGGTTTAAGTGATCACAATCAAATACCTTTCTGCACTTTAAAATTAGTAGTTAAAAGACAAAAACAAAAATTTATAACCATCCGCAATTTTAAACATTTCAATGAGATATATTTTAGGATTGATTTATCACAGATTTACTGGGATAATATTTATTATCTTGAGGACATAAATAAAAAAGTTCAATATTTAGAACAAAATATTAATTATTTATTTAATATTCATGCACCCTACAGAACTATAAGAGTCAGTAAAAAGCCAGCTCCCTGGTTGACAGACACATTAAGACTTATTTTAAAGGAACGCGATAAGGCTTTGACTAAATACAAAAATCACAAGTGTTTAGAAAATTGGAGATATTACACGGAGTGTCGTAATTTTGCGTTGGCATCAATAAGACGAGAAAAAGCTGCATATCTTGCAAGCTTGGAGAGTGACAAAACTGGTAAAAAACTTTGGAAAGGTCTAGAAACTTTAAATATTAAAACAACCAAGAATAATAACGAGCTGCCGTTTAATATATCTGATCCAAATCAAATAAATGATTTTTTTGTAAGTGTTTTTAATAAATCTGATAAATGTGTAAACAAAATTAACTTCTACTCCAGTAATAAATTTACCGAGGATAATTTTCATTTTTCGTTAGTAGACCAAAGTACTGTCGAAAAAACTATAAAAAATATTAGGTCCAATGCCTCTGGTGTGGATAACATAACTCGACGTATGTTACACTTATGTCTCCCTGATATACTGGATCATGTCACTCATATTATAAATTGTTGTTTGGAGGTAGGATATTTTCCTACGGCCTGGCGTGAATCAGTGGTATGTCCGATTCCCAAATCCTCCAGTCCTGAAAGTATTCAAGATTTGCGTCCGATAAGTTTGCTTCCCGTAATCTCCAAAGTTCTCGAAAGAATTGTCTATATACAGCTGTCATCATTTTTAATGTCAAATAATATCCTCCCTTCCCATCAATCTGGTTTTAGGAAACATCATAGTACAGCTAGTTCACTTCTAAACGTCACCGATAATATCATGCGAGCTCTTGACAAAAAGATTTCAGCCATTATGATAGCCCTTGATTTCTCGAAAGCATTTGATGTCATCGATCATGATTTGCTTGTAGCGAAACTGAAATATTATGGCTGTAGTGAGGTCGTTTTGTCCTTTTTTAAAACTTACTTATGGCGTAGAACCCAGAAAGTGAGGGTGAATAATGAATATTCTGCTTCGAAAAACATTATTTCTGGTGTCCCACAAGGGTCGATCCTAGGCCCATTATTATTTCTTATATATACTTCAGATTTACCCGGTCTAGTTGAAGATTCTGAAATACATCAGTATGCTGATGATACTCAATACATACATTATTTTGACTCTGCTAATTTTGATAACGTGGCTGATACTATTAACGCTGATCTGAACGTAACAAATCAATTTTCAAAAGAGCATAACCTTGTCATTAATCCTAATAAAACAAAAATGGTTTTGTTTTCAAACCGAGGATCACATAAAAATATAATGGAAACTGTTCACATTCAATTGGATAACGAAACTATTTTGTTCTCTGATACTGTGAAGGTTCTGGGACTTACAATATACAATTCTTTAAGGTTTAAGGAACATGTTAATACTCTTTTGCAGAGGTGTTATTTACGCATGCGTATGCTTTATACCAATAAACACATTTTAAATTTTAAAACTAGGAAAAAACTTGTAGTGGCTCTTGTTTTATCTATTCTAAATTACTGCCTTATAGTTTATTATCCTTGCTTAGACCAAATAAATCGTTACCGCCTGCAACGCGTGCAGAATACTTGCTGTAGATTTATTTTTAACCTCGGAAAGTTTGATCATGTATCAGACTCTATACTTCAGTTGAGGTGGTTAACGCTACCTTACCTATTCAAATTCTTCACTTCTACTTTTCTTTATCGATTATATGTTAGTCAAAGACCTGAATATCTTTTTGAAAAGTTAATACCAAGAAACCATGTTCACACTCGAAATATTAGATACAATATCTTGACCATGCCGCACCATTCCACGGCTCTATTCGAGCGATCTTTTACTTATAATGCCGTTAAGTTCTTTAATACTTATAAACCAATATTTAATACTTCGTTAAATGTGTATAGGAAATATTATAAACTTTTGTTTTTAAATCAATCCAAAATATAGTCTAGTGTTCTAGAAGATAAATACTTTATATATACTTGTTTCTTTTTTTGTTTTTTTTTTCTCGTTTTCTCCATTTAAACTGTGAATGTTAGGAAGGTTAAGAGTTAAAGAGTAGCTTTAAGCTAATCTTCGCCTTCTTGGCAATGTAGTATTAAGTAATATTGTAAGATTAATATTGCTTTTTTTAATAAAGACATATTATTATTATTATTATTATTATTATTATTTTAATTATTTTACATTTACGTTATTTTACATTTAGTAAGTTAAATAGGTAGTTCTTTGTGTAAATTATTTCTTTAAAACTAGGTATAGGTAGATTTACGAATCAAGAGTTGGGCGATTTACATTTTGTGTATGGTTTGTGTAATGTCAGCTCGTTAGCTGCTGCCCGTGAGTATCGCCGAAGATTTCTCCTCAGACGAATTCCAGATCGTCAAGTTTTTGTTAACATCCACCGTAAGTTATGTGAAAATGGAAATTTTCAAAGAGCTTGTGGTCAAGGCAGCAAATGATAACTTGGAAAACGTCTTAAACTATTTCGAAGAAAAACCTAAAACAAGCATCAGAAACGAGTCACATATACCCCCCGCTAGTAATTATTAATCAATAGTAATTATTAAAAAAAATTTACTGCCGACATAGGTAATATTAAAAATTTAAAAAAAATTAGATAAGAAGAATGGTGAAAATCCAAGGCTTACATCTCTATCATTACCAGAGAGTTCAAGAGTTGGCACCAGACGATTTTGCGCTGAAGATCCAATTTTGTAAATGGATAATTAGCAACCCAAACTTAGTCCCTTTTATTTTATGGACTGACGAAGCTACCTTCACTAGAAATGGTTCGTTTAATATGCATAATATGCATGTTTGGGCAGATGAGAATCCAAGAGCGATACGGCGTACCAATTTTCAGAGGAAGTTTTTAATAAATTTGTGGGCAGGATTAATCAGGGACCGACTTATTGGCCCGATAGAGTTACCCAACCAACTTACCTCTAAAAACTATTTAAATATGCTGAAACATAATCTTTTGGAAGACGATTCTCTTAACATACGACAGAATTTCATATTTCAGCACGACGGCGATCGAGCGCCTGCTTATTTTGGACGTAGTGTTCGTCAGTGGACATCCATTTTGCCGAGCTGGTGGTTGGTCGAGGTGGTTTTATAAACTGGCCTCCTTGATCTCCAGATCTAACTTCAGTAGATTAATATTTATGAGGTCATTTAAACGAATTGGTATATGCTGTAGAAATTAATTTAGAGGATTAATTGGACGGTTAATGAGATAAGGAGAAATTCATTTTCTATTTTGAGGGCTACTCGCGCAATAAGGCGTAGGGCCAGACCATGTCTCCAACAAAATAGCAACCACTTCGAACATTTGCTATAATTTGTTTTCTTTTGTTTGTTTTGTTTGTTATTTTCAGTTTTTTTCTTAGCTAATAAGTTAATTGTTTTAATTATTCTCAATTATTTACACATTATTTAAAATTTTGAAATAACATTTTAAACAAAGAAAACAGTTTGATCTTAAAATTAAGTATTTGTAATTGTCTTATGTTTTATATTTGATGATTAGTCATATACTTTTAATTTTATTAAACGTGATCAAAAATACTTTATAATTGTAGGTTGCAAGACATTTATTTCTGATTATTTCAAAAACGGGCGCTCTTATCGAAATAGGATAACAGCACCTTTTTTAATTAGAAATATTGATTCTTTTCGATTTTGTTACCAAAATTAGTAGAAAGTAGTTAGAAGAAAAGTTTTGACATTTTTAACCTTGCTGACCACTAATTTTAATCGACTCTGTATACATTTAGGCATAAAATGTTATAAAATTAGTTAGTAACAATAACAATAGTTTACGATAAAAACTTCGAAAAATAACGACCATGTACCGAATATGAAGTTTTTGTCTTATTTTTAGACAAAGATGGGGCTGATAAAATATTGCGATGTAATTTCGGGACACCCTGTATATTTTTCTTAAACCACTGACCATCTTTTTAATATTGTATTTCATAATAGTTAAAAAATGTGTTTTTTTAAATTTTGCTTTCTTTGCTATGTAATAATATATAGACTTTAAGACGAATCAACAAACTTTTTGGAATGAATATTCTCAACAAAAAAAAAATGAACTTGACAGGATAGAATACCTGATATGTTTAAAATGCAAAAAATATTTATTGTTTCTACTTTGTGTTGTCCTTCTTGACATTTTTGCGGCGTCTATAGATTTAAATGAGCGAAAAATTTGCCAGATTATAAAAATATATTAAATTACACATTTCTGTTACTATTTTCCTAAAAAAATGGTAGCAAAAATGGCTAATTTTGGTATCCAGCACTCAGTAGATATTACATAAACATTTTGTGATAATAATAAATTAATTGTAATTAATTAATAACATAATTCCCAATATATGTGACCAACTTCTTTCTTATTATTTTCCATTGTCAATTTTATTATTAATAAAAAAACGTATTGGAATCACTCAAAAGATCCTTTTGATACTAATAATATTCGAAAGGTACACCACTCAAACGTAAACCTCAAGCGCAGTTGCCAAATACGTTTATCGAGAAAATATTTCCGGATAATTATATAAATTATTAATTAGTGATGAGTATAAATATAGCACAAAATAGTTTTCATTATTAAACAAATTTTACTAATTCTCTTGCTTTATAATAAATAAACAATGTTTATTCTAGTGTATTCAATGTCCTAAGGTTTTCCTATTTATTAGTTTAATATAGCGTAATTATAAACAAACAAAACTACCTACATTAAAATAGTTTTAATTACATCGCTGTTTTAATAACACTTTCTATTTCATCTACGAAGGGCCGGCCCTGTTGCTTTTCTAAGTGATTCATGTCTTCCTTTGACAAACACTGCCACATTTCTTATGCGTTAATGCATCGAATTAGGGCCTCTTGAGTGTCGACTTTCGCTTTGTGTACCTCATTTTTAAACCAGCCCCACAAACAATAGTTTAATGGTGTAAGGTCTGCAGATCTGGGATGCCAACTAATAAAACTACAGCGACCAATTCATAGTCGTGAAAACTCTTCATCCAAATATTGCTTGACCTGATAAGCAAATTGTGCTAGAGCTCCATCGTGCTGATAATATATTTGCCTTCTGATGTTTAGAGGAACTTCCCCTAATAATGCTTTTAACCAACTTAACCTCTTTTTTAGGGGCAATTAAATCGACCATTACAACACACGTTTACCGATAATTTGTACTGAAAATTAGTTTCGACCGTTTTGTGTGGATCTTCCTCTGACGTTGCATGAGAGTTGTGAGTATGCTATAATAAATGTTGCTTTATCAGTATCAAGTATGCGTGTTGACAAAACGGACTGCACATTCAGTACCTACCGCATTTTTGATAAAGAGGTGGTAAACTATTTAAAACTTAACTAAAGAGTTTTTTTTAAATTGAAGGGCTCGGTGCAAAAACCAGTCAACTCCATTTTGTAAAACTTGTGGGAAATTAGAAAAAACTTTCCGAATTTTGTAAATTTAGTTTTTTTTGTCTTTTAAATTTAATTTTAGTAAAAACAGGATTAATGCATTTTTTCTAAATAATTTATTAAAATCTATGTTATTTTCCGTAACAATAATTTGGAAAAAAATTTTAAACTTGAGGAGTAGGCTATTTTTTGCCCCGAACATTTATACCTATACAATAAAACAAATATATTGCAAACCAAGGGGCATTTATTAACACAAAACGATGCTTATGAAAAGAGAAACATTTAACACAAGTATATACGTAACTAAATAATTAAAGGAAATATTCAAATTCGACATCAGAGTCATTTTCATCGGACTCGTTTTGTCGAGGCTGAGGCGGTTCAATATTTGGGTTTTGGACTTGTTTATAATACCACATATGGACCGGAGGAACATACTTATCAGCTAAAGACATAACATTTTCAATTTTTTTTGGGTTTATAGGAAGTGGAAATGTAGTATACAACTTATTAGAAGGTAGAGATAACACAATATTAGGTTTTTTCATATTAAAAGATGCAAATATTGGAAAACCACTTGTTTCGCTGCATTGTATAATATTATTTCTTCCGTATTTAAATAGATGATACTTCGATATTGTAAATTTTTGCTTTTGCTGGTTGGATACAGTTTTTTTAAAAATATTTTTAAAATAGGTGGCAAAATCAAGAATCATATTTTGAGTAACTTCAATAACATTAAATTTTTTTGACGTCTTTTTAACTAGGTTCTGCCATTCTGATGGGAGATAAACTATTTCTTTTTTTCGTTTTTCTTTTTCGATTAGACCAAAACTTCTGTCACAAGGTAAGAAACTGTGACCAGGCTCCGGAAAATAATGAAATATTAATTTACTAATGAAATATTAATTAACATTAGTTTTTGAAGTGTTGACAAAGGTGTGAATGTATTGAACTAAAGTATGATTTTTATTTTGTGCGAAAGAGTTATCTGAAAATAAATAAATGGTGGTAATAGTGTCTGAGATGTAGTTATTGAGATAAAAATGCAAAAAACTTATAACATCATTACACCCCTTCTTAGCAGTTAGTTCGTCGTACATAAAGAATGTTGCTTGTTGTTTCTTAGCCGAATGAACACAAAAGTTATACTGCCATAGCTGGCGCTTATAAAACACATCACCTGCAGGAATATGTGGCAATGGTAAATTTTGCTGAAAATCAAAGCATAAAACTTCAACAGAATTATCTTCTTGGGCAAGTTTTTTAACCTCCTTTAATTTTGAGTAGAAAACTCCTGACTTCTGCAAATGTACCTTTTTTCACATTCCATTTGAGATTTTTTTCCTGGATCTGGAATTAAGTCCATAAGCTTATCACATGTTTGACATGTATCCGATCTGGGATGGCCAAAGCTAAGATTAGGATGTAAATTAAATTTTCTGTTATAAAAATCAAAGGAAACCTTTGGTTTAATATTCTTGAAATCTTAGCCTTCTTCCAGTTGCTTCCATTGTTCTGGCTCATATTTTTCCAAATAGAGTTTATACATTTTTGTAATGTTTAACTCTGGGGATAGAAAATACTTTTTTTCATTATCTTGTCTACTGTAGTGTGGTTTTCTTGGAGGAAAACTGAAAACATGTTCATCTATTTGAACTAAAACTTCTTCAGAAATTCTATTTGACCTATTAGGATGCTGACCACGTTTATCACTGGGAGACATAATATGACCCTCAGTTAGATTCTTAGCCACCCGAGATACCCTATGTTTGGTTACACCATGCAAAGAATAAAAAGCTTTTTTACACACGTTTATGCTTGTAGTTCCCATGCGAATCTGAAACAATAAAAAATAATTTTGTTTTTTTGTTTATATCTGACTAAACTAAATATATATGCAATATATATGCAAAATAAATAAAAAATAAAAAAAAACAATAAACAATGATATTACCTTGAACTGGAAAGAATTACATTTTTCTTTTCCTTCTCCTGTTGTTGGTCTTTTGCGTTGTACATTCGATATACTTATTAGACTACCCAAATAAATATCGTGCTTTATCTCCAATATCACAGCATAAAGAAACTTTCTTTACATTTACATTTACGTTTCTTTATGCTGTGCCAATATCATAAAACTGCTTTATAATAAGGTCTTTTTCGTTTTGATTAAGCTTTTCAAATCAATTTTGCTTACATAAACAGCTAGATCCAGTCGTTTTTTTTGGATAACCTTTTTCACCCAGTTAACATGCTCCTCTCCCCTAGCTTTTTTGTGTTTTATGTAATTTTTTTTCCACAAATGCTCGTGTTTTATTCGTTCCTTGCCTTTCTTTTCAACAACTTCCTCATTTGGCTTTAAGCTGTTTATACAGGCCAATTTAATTGTTTTCTTTTTTTTGTCGTCGATGGCTCGGGCCCGGAACATCAGGATCTGACGGCTCCCAGTCACTACCCGAACTTGCAAACGGATCCTCTTCACTGCTTGAATCACTGCTCATTATTAAATCAATAAAAATCTATACAAGTCAAGTGTTTACTTTGATACGCAGCACGTTTCCCTACGATGACAAAACCAAGCTGAACCCTAGTAATCTCTAAGCCAACTACTCATCGCACTCGCGGTGACGCGCGCAATCGGTTTACAACGGTTTTTGTGATCAACAATGTTGCCAAATTTTTCGGAGCAAGAAGTCAACTCCAGGACTTGACCGATTCTTGCAACTAAAAGGTACCACAGCCGTGGAGTTAGCTCCTATTAAGTTGGATCCTATTTATTTTGGTTATTATACGTTGGACTTGACTGATTCTTGCAGCAAATAATGCAGAATAAGCGGATCTATAAATTGTGCTAGAAAAACGATTTTCATGAAAAAGTGCAGTTGACTGGTTTTTGCACCGAGCCCTTCAATTATTTTTACCTGTATATTTCTCACTTGGAGTTTGGTGTGTTCGTCTTGACTCGCTGATAATGCTGTGTATTGCATGATGAAAATGAAAGCATTATTATAATAAGAATTAAATATAAATTAATTAAAGAAAATTTTTAATACTATACAGAAATAAAATTAAAACCCTTAAAAAAATTAACAAAAATTCATTCTCGAATTAAAAGATTCAAAAAGACCTTTTCTTTGGCTAAGCAATAAGTTAAAGAGTGTCTAGAAAAATGGAAATGCCATATTCAAAATTTTTTTCTAGCCACCTCCTAAATTTAATGACCTACTAAATTCGTATTTTTAAAGTGTCCCTTTAAAATTACGCCAAAAATAATAGTAACAAGTAAGAGATACAGATGCTAAATGGTATAATTATCAAGTACACTTGACACCTAGCAGGAAATTACAAAATAAAATCCGATACTATAACAGAGCCTACTAGAGCAAGTTCTGTAAAGAGATGGAATCTCTCTCAGACACAGCTTATCTTATCAAGCTACTGGATTCTGATAGGAACTCTGAGAAATTCTTGAAAAAATGTGAACAATGGATCTCAAACAAAGAAGAGACCATCTAACATCTTCTTAAAACTTTTCTGGAGATGGAAATGTTTTTTCCTAGAAAGCAGAGCCAGAGTGGGACTAATATAGCCAAAAAAATTGAAACAAATGAAGCCATAGCTTAGGGAGTGGTTGAGTTTGGCACATATATAGCTGCTGGGCATGATAGAATTACACCCATGATGTTGCAGGTAGAACTCAAAACTACACATTCACTTACTTAAAAGAAAGATCTTGTTCATTAACAAGATCATTAACATGAAGGGCAGCAGATGTGGTCTTTATTTCAAAACTAAGCACTAAAAGGGCTGCCGCCAGCCAAAATTTTTTAGGGCAATAATGCTGCTTTCACATCTAATAAAGACTAAAAATGTTTATAACAACTGAGATTCATAACAACAGAATCGCCACTACATCGAAATCAGCATACCTATATAAAAAGGAAGTCGACGACACATGAAATCGACGACTTCACTACATATGTACTTCACTCATATGTAGTGAGCAAGGCTAAAAAAGCTATAAAGAATTAAAAATGGTACTTGTTCTTTTGTTTACGTGGAAGGAGCACTTGATTAGGCAAAAATTGATACTATCTGTTACGTCCTTCTGGTCTTTGACCTGGTCAGGTGGGTCAAAACGGCTCTGAAAGACCGGAAGATTAGTGCTATGCTAGGAGATTATCGTGTAGGTACCAGGGTGCAGAGTGGACGCCCACAAGGCAGTTGCCGTTTGCCATAACTCTAATGCGTGGTGATCGACAGTCTCCTCAGAAAGCTAGACATTGCACGATTCTATACATAAGCCTACGCGAACGATGAACTAGTGATGATCGCGGATAAATTCTTGAATACAATCTGTGAGGGCATGCAAGCCTCATGCAGGATTGTGGAACAGTGGTCTCAGAAGACAGGGCTGTCGATCAACCTAGAAAAGACCAAGCTTTGCTAGGAGGCGGAACTGGACAGACTTTAAGCTTCCTACTATGTATCAGACCCGCTTCACATTTCAGAAGTCAAATACTTAGGAGTTACTTTAAATAGCAAATCTAAAATAAAAACTCACGTGGGTAATTACAGCGAACAATATGTACAAGATTTACCAGAAGGATGGCAGAATGGCATGGCTTTGACGATCGCTTTCAGGTTGTGTAAGTATATATTAATTTTGATACTGAGATTACAGCGCGTAGTAAAATAAGATAGACAGCGAGTGGCTAAAGAAAGGCTTTTGAATAGAAACCCCGACCAGGGAAGAATGTTCAACGAACAAAATTAAGGAGCTAAACGGTTCACAGGCCTGGTACAACGATGAGATGGAAAGCACCAAGTTAGCGTAAGCCGGGTGTATGTAAAGAATGAAAATAAATACGGAAGAATTTTTTTTGCTAGGAAATACACCACAGTTCTCCAAGCGGAGGTGTTTTCTATACGTGAATTAGCAGACAAATGAGAAGCATTGGAAGGTAGCAAGGGAATTTGTATCTACTCTGATAGTCAAGCTGCCCTCAAGGCAATCCAAAAATACAGGGCCAGCTCTGCCCTTGTTGCCTGTCCAGAAGTAGCGATATGTATAAGAAAGAGTGACATACAAGGAAGTGATACTAAGGTGGATCCCAGGACACCAGCGTACCGAAGGCAATGAACAAGTCAACGAACTGGCAAGACAAGATTCCATTAGCCTCATCGTAGGCCCCGAGCACAGATGTAAATAGCTATAGCGTGCGGAGCTATTTACATCTGTGCCTAGAGGCGTGTCTCGACCTAAGTAAAAAACATATTAAAAAATATAACTTTATAAAAATACTACTACTTAAATCAAACTACTAAATTAGTATACCCAAAAGTAACAAAAAATAACCCAAACATTTAGAACGTTGAATTTCAGTTCTTGATATTGCTTTTCTTTAAAATATAGGATCAAAGTAAAGCAATTAAATGATAATATTTCTACCTATATTAGACTAATGCACTAATACTAATTTTCGTAATTTTTTTTGCCAGTAAACCAAAATTCTCATCATAGATTAAGTGAAAAAGAATTTTAGAATTATTGCTGTTTATTTAAATACTATTAAATATACATATATATGTTTAATATTCATATTTCGCATATGCTCAGATGGCTATATTACTAAATAAACCAACTAAAAGGGAAAAAACAGCAAATATATAAATCAATTTTTAAACGCCAGCTAGCCAGTTGCAAAATCCGTTTTTGGGTATATATGTGCAAATTAATATTTATGAGCTACACTTAATTGCACTTTTGAGAGGCCATAAAATTAACTTTTAAAATTACTTTACGTATTAAATTTACTCTATATAGTGTTTTATAGATTAACTATAGAAAAAAAATATTGGTATGTCTACATCTCTATAAGTGAAAACTTCATTAGATAAGTTTTACAGAAGCAATTTACCCCAATCCCTAGAGACTGTAAAAGTAAGTCTCGAGGTGATAGAACTATTTGTTAAATAAAATAAATAACTCCTGCCTTGGTTCCGATAGGAACATAAATAACTTAGACAAGTTTTAAAAGGCCTTCGAGGAAATTCAGGGAGTTTTTACGAATGCAGAAAATTTTTTTCTTATTTAAGGGTTGCTCTAAATAAAATTACATATTAGAACAATAAGTTTGACTACTTTTTTATACTTTGTTTTGCCCTGGGGCTTTTTCATTTATTATATTTTAATTGCAGGCACAAAGGATTCCTCAAAGACTGTCCCAATGGATTACTAACAGAACAAGTAAGATTTTTTTTTAGTAAATATGAATCATTTATTAATAAACTGGTCTTTTTAGGGTTTCATTAAAATCTACAAACAATTCTTCCCACAAGGAGATCCGTCAAAGTTTGCCTCGCTAGTGTTCAGGGTATTTGATGAGAATAATGTAAGTATAAACCACATACAATGTCGAAGACACCCGTTTTTAATATCTCGTAAGGTCTGACAGTGATTATATTACAAAATATTGAGGCTTATCCAGACATTTTTTACATTTTTTATCATTATTATTATGGTAAGGCATTAAGGGAAAATCTCCCTGCCATATAAATTTCAAATATCTATATATTTTTTAATACAGGAGTGAAAGTTAAATTATCGATCATACCACTCGAGATACTCAATCTGAGATTTCTTTAAAAGATAATGAAAGGAACATATTAAATTTTTTATTTAGTGGTCTACCAAGCTTGTCCTAATAATATATGCGTTTTTTGTAATCCAATTAATTCTAACAAACTAAACTATAGGATATCAAATAGTCACTTAGAATAGTCACATAGAAGCAATAAGTGTCATTGCTTTGACAATCTCTTAAGCCTTGATGATGGCCTACGGCCGAAACGATAGATAGCAAGTTTTTAATTTAATATATGCTGAATAAAAGTAGTATCTTTTATTTATATTTTACTCTAATCCAATCTCACATGATCTATAAATTTATTCAAAAACAAATTATTAACAATATAGAGGAATTATCGTGTTCTCTCCCCTTTCCCTATATTTTGCTCATAAACGCCTATAAAATCGACAATATCTAACCAAAATTATAATCAAAATTTTTTTACCATTTATATTAATTATCATAATCCTACAGTGTATTAATGGTGATTTTTAATCTTCTAGATGATTATTTCAAATTTTAAAATCTTTAATATTATTTGGACCAGATCCAGTCTAGTATAAAAAGCTATTACTAATACAGGATGAAAACATTTGTTATTATTACTTAGTAAGCAGTAATCTGCCTAATGGCCTAATATGCCTACACTATACCTACATTACAGGGGATTTTCACCGACTTTGCAGATAAAATCGATCTGCAAACAACCATATAAGTGCAAAAATTGCAGAAGGGTTGAAAACTAACAAGGCTATGGGTCCTGATAGAATTCCGTCAAGAGTATTAAAAACGTGAGGTCGTGCTAATGCCACCGTCATGCCAGCTCTATTTTTTCTGCAGACTAAAAACGATGGCTTTACTTGATTTAATCAGTACTCAAAAAAGGAAAAAACACGGCCCATCAATTATGAATTCATTGCTGTGGTTCCGGCAATCGCCAAGTTAATGGACAAACTCAACTAGCACATTTTAAAATACTTGAAGTAGACCAACATTATTAGAGATCGTCAGTACGTTTCTCGAAAACACTGATCTACTGGCAATCTATTGGCCTATGTTATGCATGTTTGGTTCGAGGCTATCGAGAAATATTGTGAATTTAATAGGATCAAGCATGAAAACTTGTTAAAGAAACTGTATTCTCATGGTTTGTCTCCTCGAAAATCGATTCATCCGAGTTTTCATTTATTGCAGAGGTTTCAAATTAACGTGGGTATTCTTCAAGGATGCATCTTGCTCCGTATCCTTTTCGTTATTCCCAATGACCTTCTCGACAAGACTTTTAAGCAACTTTACAGATTTGCTACAGTACAATGATGTCTTCCTTCAAGTTACCTAACTAGATGACTTCAGCCGATATCCATAGCCATCGGCGTCGCCAAATAACGACTAATAATGCCGACACTATTTGATGTGGGATGAGTTCAACCTAATTCACTTTTTAATAAACCTAAAATCCAGGCTGCTGTTAGGCTGAAAATTTCCTATTTTGAAAATGTGTGTAAACTTGACAACAAAGAATCGATGAATGTTTTTGTAAACAAAACACCCCACTTACCCATAAGCAGATGTTGAACTTAAACAAATTCATTGTTTACTAATTCTAGTCTTTCAATTTTCTATGGTGTTAAGTATACAAAAAAATTAAACTTCAAAATTTTTCTACACTTTACTTAATTTCTTTGCTTCTTTTTTCAAATTTTAATATTAACACATTAACTTAATAATAAATTTTCCTGATAAAATTTGGCAAAAATTCTGATTCAAAATGATAAAATTTCCCCATCAATTTACGTTAAAGCACTTTAAAATTTCCAGTATATTAGGAAAGCTTTCGGCAAAATTTGCAGAGTAGCCATTAAAATTCAGATCCTCTTATATTTAAGGTAAAAAATGGAATAAGTTTGGCCTAGTGTAATCGCTAGTTTTCAGTAGTTTCATTTTACGCCTGGAGTTTCGAAAACTGGGTCAATTGTTAAGCTCTGCGGTGTAATTTTTATTCATCTGCTTAAATAATATATTAGGGAGTTTTCTAAAATTTAATATATATTTAAATGCTCAAATGGTAATCTATAACAAATCAACCATAAAACTCTTTCTATAATGCATTTTGAAAGGTTTTTAAAGTTTCATTATAAACACTCATAGATTAATAACATAAAATTTAAGGCATTTTAAAGTGCATGAAAGTGCTCTAAGGTAATTGGCTAGATTCAAGAGACATCAACTTAAGTAATAAAATTTTATTGATTTTTCTTCGTTTTAAAAAGAGTTTTTGAATTAACTTGGCATATATAATTGGGAATAATTTTTTAGACTGGCATTACAGTATGTTCATATGGTGCTCCGTCTTTTACGAAGCAGAATAAACATGATACGTCAAAAACGGATATGTTGTTCATGGCATCGGCGCTTCAACTCATTCTAATGAGCCGGATGCGAGATGATGAATTAAAAATTTTCTACTATTTTCGTATGTCTATAGTCTTTCTATGATCTTCTCCAGAGGTTAAAAGAGAATTTGAAAAAACAGGATACCAACATGAGAAAAGCTATCAGCCCTGAAGAGAAATTGGCAATATGTTCCACGGATAGAGCAGATTTCTTAAAAATTTTCTTCGCATTAATAGTTTTTACCCAGGCATCTCTTATTTGTGTCCATCTCTTAATTACACATTTTCCTAAATCAAAACATATAATTAGAAACCAACCGAAATGTTTTTGATGTAGTTTCTCATAAATATATATGACTTAACACTTAAACTACAGGAGCTGGAGCTAGCCATACACCATAGCATCGAGCAAGAAAAAATGCAAGCTTGGATTTGAAAACCACTTGGAAGGCATGCTCACGAGGTTCAACAAGAGTACGTCGCCATAGCGGGGTCAAAGTGCTGGTTGACTTCGGGACAGCTTTTTCCCGAAACTATTAGGTTTCTTGCGGTTATCCAAAATCAAGTAATACCAACAAGATATTATTTAAAGTTTGTCGTAGCCCGACGTCGTTACCCGACGGTACAAAGTGATGTAGGTATGGATGTGAGACAACGGAGTCCATTCAGCATGTCACCGGTGGATGTCAAACATTTGCACCAACGGAATATAAAGAACGGTATGATCTAGTTAAAAAAGATACTGCATCAAGAGCTCGCAGAAAAGCTAGCTCTTTTCAGCAGTACCATATTATAACTATAAGCCGGAACCAGTTCTTGAAAATGAGCAACAGAAATTGTATTGGGATCGCACTGTACTTACAGACAAACCACCCAACAATAGGCCTGACCTAATGCTAATCGATTACATTTCTAGGCGGACAACCCTTATTGATGTAGCTGCTAATAGTAATAATCTAAGAGCGAAACATAAATCGAATCAGAATCGCGATCTAGAAAACCAGGTACGAAGACAATGGGAAATGAGAGAAGTGCAGGCAATCCCAATTATTGTGTCAACAACAAGAAAAATACCAAAGAGCCTGATCAAAAATGACATTGCTCAACTTTAAGGAAAGCATTTATAAGCTACTGCTGAAATTGACGCTATTACCCACATCTCGAATCGTTAAGAAGTTCATTGGAAACGCAGATAACGTCAACTAGTTTAAAAAAAATATCATGTAATTTAAGTTTAAGTGTATTATTTGTAAATAAAGGAAAAAATAATAGAGTTCGATAACATGAAAAGGACTCTATCAGAGCTTCATCCTTCTGATATCTGCGATAAGTGAATGATTCTCTCTTCCCCAGGGGGGAATGCGATTGCCGTTTGCCATGAAATCTAATAATAATAATAATGCGGACTCTGCAACGACAACACATAGACTATTTAGCACCTTGTGACGCATTTCTACGGTTTTCTATGGTTTTAGTCAGTGTTTTAGATTTGATTTTCCATCAGTTATCTCAGGCGCCACCGTTTATAATGTGGTCGAGGGCCCACGTGCCTACCGAATAGTTTTTGACAGTGAAGAAAAGAAGAAACAGAGTTAATTTTTATTATAATGCCAACTTTCAATGGGAAATAAGAAAAATTCACAGGTTTATTTTAAATGAATAGTTCTATTCCAAAAAGCTTAATTAACTAAGGAATAAAAATTGGACGTTGAAGACTTACATTAAGATGCATGAGAATGGGACTAAAACTGGATCGACACAAACATTAAAATCACATGATTACAATACTTCGATAATTGTTATGTATACAAGAACTGAGAACAAAAGAACAATATAAATTTTCAAAAGATAGGGTGCGTCTTATTTAAAATATGATACCCGTAATTTGCAAAAATAGACTTTAATAAGTTGGCTACAGATGGCGGTACTAGAAATTATACTCATAAATAAAATATAAATGTTTTTGACTCTTTGATATGAGAGAATGAAAAGGGTTTATAAATTAGATTAAAATTTAATGAATTAAAAAAGTGTGTGGATGGATGATTTTTTCAATTATTGACACATGTAATATCATTATTCTGTATAGCTCTATTGATCTCTAAAATTTCTAGTAAATGTAGCTTATTACTTTTGTGGCAGAAATGTAAATATTTGGTGTCTAAAAAAGGATCGAAGTTATGGTTATTGAGATGAATGTGTCTAGGAAAATTAGATTTTATATTTGAAGGGCAAAGATTGCGTTTTCTAGCCTTTTCGATTTCTTTAAAATGTCAAGTAACAGGAGTGGAGAATTTTCTACCGGTTTGGCCGTTTTTTTTATATTCTAGATATTATTATTCTTTATTTTAATTGAATATTTAATATTATAATAATAAGCATATTCTAAATGTATCTGTACAGCCATAATCATTAAAATATGAAATAAATTACCTAAGTAAAATATATTATTGTAAAAACAAAATATAAAACTATAATATAGATTTTATTTCTCAATTCAATTCAAAACTATTTTATTCTGCTAATACAACTAAGTAAAAAAATAAATTATTAAATGAATAAACAGTTAGAGCACTTTCACAGTCTTGCAACATTGTTTAACTATGGAAAAGAAGACATCTTCTAAGGCAAGTAGTGCGCCAGCGCGTAGCGTTTCTTCTAAATTCTATTTCTGATGCAACAAATAAAAAAAACTGTCGCATAAAAAAGAAAGAATTATATTATATTTAGCAAGTTTGAACCTTAGGGATGTAAATAGGATACCATAATCACTATGCCGGAGGTTCTAGCAAACACATTTTTAGAGCAGGATATTGCACCAAAATATAGTGGTGTGATTTATGATTGCTATAGTAAGTATCTTTTTGTCCCCAATGAGATTAAAGTAAATTTTATATCCTTGATATTTTTTGTGATATTGTAAATTAGATATAAAACAACAATTTCTTTAAGGGTATATTTAAGCACTTGTACGTAAAAAAGTGCAGTGCAATAAAAAGTTAAATTGAATTCTGAAGAATGCACTTTTGAAAAACGCAGTATTGTAATTAAGTAGAATAAATAGGTGTTTAATTATTTTTTCAGACAGATAAATAAATAATAAATAAAAAAATATAAAAGGTAATAAATCATTTGCTTGGTGCTTTTTCATCCTGACTGAACACCTGGTATATTTGTATTTACATAAAAAAAACTTTTTGATCGTAAATTAGAGAGTTAATGATTAAGAAATTTTTTAGTGGGGTCACAAATTATAATAATATACTCGCAAAATTCAGCTCAAATAAGTTTCTAACAAAATATGTCGCCAAATTGTCCTTTATGTAAATATTTTTAGAAAGAATCGTATTTCGTTTCTATTTTGTTTTTAACCTGCACAATTTCACCCAACAATCCAATAAACTTATTATTTTAATATGCACCAATAATTTGATATTTCCTAATGAAAATTCAATACCGAAAAGCACTGGAAGCTTATTTATAAACAATGCCCGTTGGGGGATTCGAAGTCATTAGTGTCGATATACCAGGCTACACGCTAAAATAGCGTAGGCACGCCTGTGAAATGACAATGCTCCCTACGATTCTGAGGCACGTGATGTGGGTGGTTTAGAATGTTTAGATGAACTTACACGTCTAGATTTATGAGAGGGAAGTGGCTAAAAGGCACTCGGGGGATGTTTGTGCTTTATAGCGATGTGTTTGATAGATGTGTAGGCGTAACTAAAGAATACTAACTTTATCGCCATACTGTAAATTACTTTTTCCACTACCGTGCGTAAAGTACTCCGTTGAAGAAAAACTTAATAAAAAGTAATTTTACGTTTAATTTTTAATTAGGGAATTATGAGAATTATTAAACAGTTTCCTATTCTTAAAAAAAAGGATCATTTTACACACTTGTTACATTGTTACATAAATAACCATTTTAAATTTATTCAATTATAATGCGAAAAAGAATTAATAAGTGATGCTTATGGTGCTCATCCTATTATCTATTTTACCCAGCCTAACATTTTGCTGTCCTGCACTCTCTTTTACTGCTTTGATATTTAGTTCTCTTAAGTCTAGTGTACCATTCCTAAATATATGTTGTCCTCCTCGAAACATTTTTTTGCATGTAAATGCAGGTTATGTTTCTAGTTCCTTTTTG
Source organism: Anthonomus grandis grandis (assembly GCF_022605725.1). NCBI lineage: Eukaryota > Metazoa > Arthropoda > Insecta > Coleoptera > Curculionidae > Anthonomus > Anthonomus grandis. The sequence continues at coordinate 17,166,508 of NC_065546.1, forward strand.
GCAAAATTACCATGTGTTACATTCTAAGCTGAGTTGCCATGTTCACGTTCTCAATGTGTTCCTCCTAAAAGCCTCTAGAGGTTTTATCGTGGATGAAAAATTTTATTTCAAAAACACCGTGTCCTATTCGACTGTGGCATTTCTGTCCAATAAATTTGGTATTGTCTCTTAATATAGGTTAATAATCACCCTTAATGCATGTGCTGGTTCAATAACTCAGATCCTTCTCTAGCACGTTCATTCGTTTTCTCATTTTCTAGTACACCACTCTGTCCTGCTATCTAAATATATAAATTTTATATTTTTACGGTTTCCCATGTTTTTAAGCTCCATATTAGCTTCTATAAACTCTAGCATTTATTAGACTGAAATTTCATAAAATATTAAATAAATATCTTGTATGTGCGTTTTATTTACCAGCTCAACTTTCTTTGCCCGCAGAGTGTGAAGAAAAAATTAGAATTATCTCAGGGAATCAAATGATTTGATATCTTCTCTAATGTTTTGGGTTTCTGAAGTCCTATCAAATTGAATGAAAAATTATTATTTGCCATCCTCTGTTTCTTAGTTCGATTTCAACAAACAAGTGAATTGTCGGTAGATTCAGAGCTCCCGTGAATGCTGTTTTTATTGCATGGCGTATCCTAGCTATTTTCCCCAGTTTTTATCTTCATGCTTTAATTTGCAATATATTTTACCATCACGCCAAAGCTGCAGCTTAATTGGCTGCAATAACCTGGTGCAGATTTCTATCATAGGTCCATATGCAGTTTTCTATCATAGGTTGTGATATGTGCATGCATTCATCTAAGTATTATAAGAATAGTTTTCCGCACGCGTGATTATTATATCCAAATGTTGGATCCTATTTAACTTGACTCCAGGATTACCGCTGAGTATTAAAGTTCTCCCAATGAGGGAATACGTCTCTACGTTGCAGTTCTAGTAGTTCCTCCGATTTCTGCCTATTGCTAAATGACGCTAAGCGTGAATTTAAGAGAACTCTTGATATTTTATATTCTGACAATATTTAGAGCGAATTTTATTAATTCTCTCACTGCTGAAAAATTTTCCAAGGCTACTATGTCCGAATTATCTGCATATCCAGTAATACTTGTTTAGCTTTCTTTACTTATAAGAACTGCTGATTTAATGCTTTGGTCCATAAAATATTTATTAATTTCACAAACATTCATGTATTGCACGCGGTGTAATTTTCTTTTCACAATTCGATGCTTACTCGAATAAGAACTCTCGAATATACCTATTGGCCAGTTCATCTTTTTGAAAACTGCCTTATTTCTTTGATCATCTCTGTGGCAGGATATTAAAATGATTTCAGGATAGTGAACGCGAAATAAATTATTAAATTGATCAGAGTGTGGTTTCCTGTAAGTATTGTTGTTTTACAAACTGAATTTATAGTTGATATTTGTTGTTAAGTGCGAATCTTCTGAATTCTAGCATACTCTGGGGTACTTTCTATTTTTTCACAGTACTCTCTCTAATAAACTCTTCTCGCTCACCCATTAATAAATTTATAATCAGCTTATTCCATAACAAAAAAAAAAGTTTTATATCAGTACTGGCAAAAAGAAAAATTATTTTTCCACTCTTGAGAAATCATTAGACAGAATCCGCCTTTGAAACATTTTTAATACAGATTTTAAATTTTTTCGAGGTTTTTTAAACTGAGACTTGAAACAATGTCATAAAGATATTTAAACATAACCTTTAGAGATGAGATTTGTCAATAATTCATCTCAAGGTCATTAGTGGATTCAACCCAACGTTCTAATAACGTTTTTTTCGTATTTTTTTATTTTTTGTGATACTGGTGTCCTCTCCTCTTGCAGATGCTTATACTATTAGTGCAACATGTATTTGAAACTTTATGTTAGGAGCGACCGAAAACGAATTATGTTTCTAATTTTTAATAAATGTTGTAAATCTTAACTTTGTTAAGATTCCTTAATGTGAAAATATTTTCTCATTTTATTATTCTAGGGAAAACTGCTGTCTAGCTTCTTCGTCAAATGGAAGGAGACATAATTGTGTCATTAGAGAGTATTTTTTAGTGAAGTGAATGTATTTTTTTAATCTTAATCGAAGGGCTACAGTTTATATTTATCGATCTAAGGTATAAATTAAGAAAACTTGTACAATACAAAATATATATCTATTTATTTGCGAAACCTAAAAAGTCGAATAGTTATTCAGTATGGCAAGTGTAAACTATGAAATGTCTTTGGTGTCTTTACGTAAACTTAATTTCCTTCTTAGTAGGTAGATTCACTAACTAACCATCTTACTAGCCATGAACCCTAAGCTATTGAAACAACACACGACATGACGACCGATCATAACTTTGTATAGACTTTTATACTCATAAAGGTAGGTTACTCATAAGGGCCTTTTCGGATCTTCGCTTAGTCACTAATAGTTTTGGGTTAGTGCGAGTATATACGATCCGGTTTCAACGGATGCGGTAGAAACAGATGCATTTTAGATATATTTGTGGTCTTGAGGCAGAAGATCTTTTGCGAGAGTCAGTATAACGTAAACATTGAAGGTATCCTTATTTTGAAATGGCTGTAGAAAAAAAATCGACAAATTTTATACAAATATTCGGCAGTATAGTGATACGTTTTATAATTATTACAGAATGTTTAAAAAATCATTTGGCGTATTGTTAAATATGTTAAAACAAGATATTTAATGTAATAATTTAGGTGAAAATGCTTAAAAACGCGCGTTACAACCGGAACGTGTATATCGACTTAAATACGTGTATTGGTTAGGGCCATCCCGTCGTCCGTCATCCGCTGCTACCGCAGCAAGCTGCGTTTCTTTTCCGTCAATGCGGTGCTAACGCATCGTGTATCATCTCCTATTTAACCCTATGTGTTGTCGTACCAACGCGGTACTGCAGCGTTTCTACCGCATCCGTTGAAACCGGATCGTGTATACCCGCACTTAGCTTAAACCAGAGGCTCCGCTCACGTGGTATCAGATGTTGGCAAGATCGACAGTTTGCATTCCAAATATATGAATTTGTAAATAATGTGAAGATGACATGGTGGTAATGCCGTCATCTAGTGTTAAATGTTTTCCATTTTATTGATTTTACTTGCGTAGTTCGCACATGGCAGCAAGGATGCCCCGTGCACAGCCAATTGTCATTGCAAAATTAATAGCAAGTTTGCGAATAAAATTATGCTTATAATCTTCCGAAGGTACTAATGAAACTAAAACTGCAAATTTTTAAGCGATTTTTTATTGTGGATGTAAGTTATAGACAAACACAGCCACAGACATTCTTATTTATATACAAGGTGACGAATTTAAAAATTTGATATCGCCATATTAGGAACGAAATACAGATAACAGTTACTATAAAATGAAGGGGGAACTAAAACTAGCATATTATCTTATCGTTATCTGCAATCGGTTGGACAGGGTGAAACACAGCCCTAAAATCTAGTGTTGAAGATTCTGCAAAATGCCGTAAAATGATATCATAAAAAGCCATATTTTAGAAAATCCTTCTTTGCCTAACGAATACAATAAATGAACTCATTTTTGAAAGCTTTTATTAATATCTAATATGTTTAAATCGATGGCTATCAATATACTGGCATCTTTCTTAAGAATTGGATATGTCAATCGCCTAGGTATTTAGCATTGGCTTATTTACTATGGCTTATTTGTCTAAAACAAAACCTTAATAGCCAAATTAAAAAAAACTGGTTCTGTAACGAATAAATAAAGAAATAAAAAGAAAAATTCAACTTTACCAACTCATCAAGCAGGTGTAGCAACTGAGTTGTCTCATGAATCAATAATAAAGATTTTAAAATTTCTTATCCTTATAAACTGCAAATATTGCAAGAACTTGGTAACGACGCCGAGGACCCTGACAGAAGAATCCAGTTTTCTAAAATAATGACAGACAAAATTTCGGCAGAACCTCGACTAGTTAAAAATATTTACTGCAGTGGTGAATGTACCCTTTATTTAAATGGGCGTGTTAATAATCAAAACTGTCGTTACTGGAATAATGAGAATGAACGCGTATTTAGAGAATGGCATATCCAGTAGCTCTAGAAAATTAATATTTGGGCTGGTATATTTTGAGATGTTATTATCGGCCCAATATTAATATCAGGCAATTTAAATGGCGACTGTATCCTGAAATGCTTTACTATACAGTTCCAGAGAAACATTTGTACGTAAAGAATTGGAAAGTAAGCTAATCATCTTTAAAGTAAAGGAAATAATTTTCAACATTTAATTAAATAATAATAAAAATTAAAGTTGTGTTTGTATTTATTGTTTTTCTTGATAAACAGAGAAGGTATTTTTCTATTTTCAGCGTTTTTTTTTTGTTCAGTTTTTCGTTCTCAATAAATGACCGTTTTAAGTTTTAAATTGTTACCCTGTATATACAGGAGTATATATAAGGCAACCTTTTAGAGATCCTCGAAATTAATTAAGCCATAAAATCACCAGATTTTGTTTGTGTCAATGAGCAGACTAAGTTTGATAGCAATCTATTTTTTAACTCCTTAAGTACACGCAACCTTCCGACTTCCAATAAATAAATAATATCCTTTCTAAGAAATACTTATCAATCATACCTCCCCCTCCACCTTTCTTTTTAATTTTACTCTTTTCTTAAATAACCTCTTCTCCCTGCGTTACTATAGTACTCTGTCGATGTTCAATAGTAATTCGAGATTATTCGCCTTTATCGTTATAGTTTTATCTTTTACGTTCAAACCTTAGTTTAACTGCGTTTAAGGTTTTTTAAAACTCTGACTTTTATTTGTAATTTCGCTAATTTTTGTTGTACCTTTTAATTTTAACTTACTGTTCGTTATTTCAATGTGTTTCTATGAAAAGAAAAAATAAATTTTAGAGTCTGATGATGATGAGTGAACTCATGGAAATGCATAACTCTTGATAAAAGATTGGCTTTTTCATTTGTGGAGAAAAGTTGAGAGAATTATAAAGCTTAAGTCTGTACAGCGCAAATTTTTGAAATATTCAGCATTCAAAGAGGATGATGTTTATCTTGGTAGAGGACTAAACAATGATTTTTTATTAGATAGGTTTGGAATGGTATCCTTGCAAACCAGAAGGTATATATCAGGAATTACCTTTTTATACAAACTCTTAAATAATAAAATTAATTGCACCGAGTTACTAAATCAAATTAGGTATATAATTCCCAGGTTAAACGCTGTGGCGTTAACTTTACAGTGTTACTATTTTGCCAAGAGTTTGCAGACGGTAGCTCAGAATTATTGGAGGCTTGGGATTGTTCGAAGGTTCACTTATGACTGGCTATTAAAGAATCTAAACTTGATTATAACTATTAAATAAGAGGGCGCCCCTTAGTTTTTTTTTTATAAATGAAAGAAAACTAAGAAAAAGACTTGGTATATAGGTTATAATTAACAAGTTTTTAGTATATATTTGTATTACGCAGGGGAAAGTTCATGAACCTTTTTACCTAAGGCATATCAGCCTTAATTGTGTTATATAAACTTAATTACCAAAAATGTACTTCGCTCACCATATTGTCACGAAACTATTAATGCCAACGAGAATATGATTACTGAGTTACAACGTGAATATGAGACTTACGATTCGACTTTCTTCGACAACGACTCAACTCGACTGTGTACAGCTACTCTTGGGCGGTAATTTATCAACACGAATCTGGAGAGAGAGCCATAATAAGCTTTACAGAATTATGCAAAATAAGAGTAACTCGTAAGCGTTCTTATTTCGATTGACTGATTGACTATCACTCCCGACTCGACTTACATACTACATTTCGGCGACAGTTCTAGCTTGACTGTGGCAGCAATTCCAATTGACTTTGACTCTGTAACTTTTTCCACCTTGTATATTTAGTGGACTCAAAAGTGCTCAATAAGTGTATATTTCCTCAAAAAAGATTCTGGCTTCTGCCATCCCTAGAAACTTTTAGAAATTGATGAGATCTTTAAAACTGCAAACATAAACCGAATAGAAATAAATACATCTTGATGATAGAAAAAGGTGTTGGGTCATTTCTCAATACTTATAATATACTAACGCTATATAAGTGCAAACTCAAAAAAGTTCGTCAAAATAAACATGAACATAAATCATAATATTAGAAATAACTGCGAAAATGTCAATGTCATCATCAAAGGTTCTCTTTAATTCTTTTTTGGTAACCTTTAGGTATATCCGACAATTATCGCAGTTTTTAGTAAGTAATTCTTTTTAGTTGACTTTTGGTTTAAATGATAATTAGTTGCTGTAATTTGATTATTGATTTAAATACGATAATCGATGAACCTTTATTTAAAAACAAATTTTAAAACTGAGGCCTAATTTCTGCTGTGTTAAGCTTTATTTACATCGTGTTCCAACTAATAAATATTTTTAGTTGTATACAAGTTGTGAAATAGAGCGTAATGCTAAAAAAGCCTTCTTTTTACGGCTTTTAGTTAACTTCAATACCGTTCCAACATTATTTGTGCATTAAAGAACATTAAGACTCTCAGATATTACGGGATTTTAAAAAGAGTAATGTATTAATTTTTTTATTTTTTATTTATTTCTTGTCTAAAATTCTAAAGTTAAAAAAAATATTTTTAGGATGGATCAATAGAATTTGAGGAATTCATCAGGGCACTTTCAGTGACGTCAAGAGGAAACCTGGACGAAAAACTACACTGTAAGTATTTAATACACAAATGACTTATTTGCAAATCGAAACATAAAAAGGACTACTTATATTTTATGCTAACTTTATTTAGCTTAAAAAAGCTAACAGCCTAAACCTAAAAATATCAAAGATACCGAAATTAATAATTTTACCAAATTTAGGAATGTTGGGTTTGAAATATAATAATAAAATCAAGTAAACTTACTTAATTTACAATAAGTGTTCAAAAATGTCGCCATTTTCAACACTCATCAGAACACTTATGCACGCGTCTTGTAGCTTTTTAGATTGATCTTCCATCTATTGATACGATTATTTACCTTATATGTGTTAAAGTTCTTCAACAGTTCAGTAATTTCTTTATACACTTATTTCAAATTGATATTTTGTATTATATTATGCATTCGAAATTAAACAAAGCAATTTAAATAGTTTATGAATGTCATTTTAATTTCAGTTTGAAAACTTTAAATGTAAATATCTCGAAAAAGGTTAATCGAAACGAGATTTTGTAAATAAAATGTATCTTTTTTAAGCAAAATTCTTTGCACATTTCATATTTTAAATAAGAAAATAAATTATGCGAAGCCTCAAAAACTTACGGAGTTTAAAAAAAAATCTGAATGTTGCTGGTGGCACCTTTTATGACCTAATTTTAAAACCTTCTTTTTTTAACAATTTGGAAAAAACATTTTCAAAATTTTGTTGGAAAAGTAAAATAAAAAATAAATATATGATCAAAATTTTAAAAAAATTACGTTAAATTTATCATCCTGTACCTTGGTTGTCTTTAGACTAGGAATATTCAACTAAACTAACTCATTCTTTTTTGAAAAGGAATCTGCTCTTATATTAAATTAAATAAACCTCTAGTAGAACAAGAAATATTACTCCACTTAAAAAAAATATGTGGAGTAAGACTGACCACTTGTGGGATGATTCAGATAATTTTTTAGCAATTTATGAAAGTAAACAAAATACGCATTAAATGTCAGGATATTGTGTTTTTAAATTTCATACCTCTAAAAACTTTCTTCAATATGAAGTCAAAAGTTAATTTGTTTCAAAAGGGAAGGTACATAGGTCTAGTATTTTTAGTATATTCTAAGAGGATATTCAACAGGACCCCTTTTTCCAATCCATTAATTAAATTAAAATTTTTTAACCATTACTTTACTGGAATGAAAAGAGAGTTGAGAAGATGCTCATATTATTGAAAATATAAGACATTTTTTTATAAAGATACATCGCTGTATGCGTCTTACGCATCTGCCTTCGATTCTCTAATTTATGAAGTATCACAGTTTCCATAAATCTTTTTGTACCCGCCCAAACATTAAATTTATGGAGGTATCACATATGTCCTTTTATAACACCCATGTGGGCTCTCGTAATTTCAATACTGCAAGTTTTATTTCAGTACGTACCCATTTAACTAGAAAGTGCACTAATAAATAAAGCAAATATTTTGATAAGCTTGGGTTCTGCTGTCAAAACCTTACAAAATAATTTTTTTTTCATCGGAGACACCATACCTAAGTTTTCAAAGAATTTGTGTATTAAAGAGATGGAATATACGTAATATAAGAACTTTCGTTAGAGATTCACTGATTTATCTACTTTCCTATAGTTATCTAATGATTTATTTCAATTTGCCTTGCTTTGTTTAGTAAAATTCATATGCCCAAAACATGTAACATATACATCTAATATTATCTAAGTGGATAATCACAAAAGAGCCATCCAAAAACTGTTAAAAATACTTGAAGAAAAACAGTCAAAAAAAAATAAAATGAATAGAGAGACCAATGTGTCTTTTTTGCAATAATGACAGCTGAAAGAAAGAAATAATTACTTAGAAGCTTTTTTAATAAAGAAAATAGGAGTTTAACCTTTACAAAAAAAAATAAAAAAACCTATTTATAATTTATATTATGTGGTTCACAAATAGGAAATGCTTTTGATATTTCTGGATATTACGCAAACAAACAGGCCTGGAAATTTCTTTTTTGGGTGCCGAAATAGGTATGCATTAACATTCAACAGACTTATATGCTTTAAGCGTTAAGTTAAAGAAAAAACGATAATGCTTTACCAATATCATGATTTCCTATTTGCGAACGCTTCTGAAAAGGAAATTTAATATATGTCTCAAACATAATGTAACTATTCGACCAAAATTAAATGTCGATATTGTCTACGAAGCGTAATAATAGATAGTATCTACGTTTAATTTGGGATAACCTAAAGGACTCACGATACAACCTTCTGTATTTATTTTGTCGCAATAATAAAAAAACTCTATATTACTAAAAATACCTTTTAAAGTTCGGATATAAGAGTATTATTTATTAAAAACAAAAACCAACGATTTATCAGACTTCAACTCTAAATCAAACAAACCGGAGAAAAATAGAAAAATCCTCACAAAAAAGCTTTAAAGATCGTAAAGATTGATTCACAAATTAAAATAAACCTTCCTATTTTCCAGGAAAATATCGACAGTAATATATTACTTTTCAATTTAAAATCCGTTTTCTTTGTAAAAATGTTACACGTTTAATTTTTCTTAAAGACGTATAAAAAAGGAAACGGGTATTTTTTTATCAATTTCTACATATTAACTTTCAATATCCAGACCTGTAAAGCTCTACAAAGAGTGTCGTAGAGGCGATTAAACTTCTATTAGCCTTCTGAAGGCGAACACAATTTTTGAGACAAAGGAAAGCAGAGCAGTAACAGAAAGAAAATAATAAAAAATGTATCCTTATGTTACGAGGATATTACGTCTTGCATGTTTATGGCACAATTGTGCTGTTTATTTATGGATTTCGTTGAAGCGTAAAACCGGGATTATATGAATACCAAATACGAATTTTCTTTTACAACAGTGTAAAGTATAGTATCGTGTTCTTGAGAAGAATATTTATTTACTAAATAGAATGTTAAAAGAGTATAATATGTTTTTATTTCACTTTTTGTAGATCCTTAATATATCCTGATAACTAATATACGGTGTCAATTTTAAAACTTTCAATGCAAATATCTCTGAAAGTAAAAAAAAAATAGAAAACGGCAAAGCGACGTCTTGAAGACGTCAAAATGGCATTTTTCGCTGAGAGATATTAAATAAAGGCTCAAAAACGTCTTAAACGAAATTGAAAAAGACGCCTGGGAGACGTCAAATATTTATGTATAGGACGACATTTAAAGATTATTTTAGGCATATAAGTAACGTTTGACAACTCGAATATTAAAAAAAATATATTTAAATTTTAAATAAATATTTATTTGTTCGTTTGTAAGTATAACAAAATAAAACATCTTTAGTTAATTTTCTTGAGGAATCATTCAGGTACAAAAATACTGATTACTTTTAATCTTTATATTTTTTGGCGGACACTACCTCCTCGTTAATAACTATCACATCTCTTTAAAAGAATGTAGTATTTTACATACACTTATATAACAAATCTTTGAAACTAAATATTATTCGTAAGGCAAACTAATAGAAATTAATGCTTTTATTTCTTAACTTAACTTCCAAAGTGTCAAAAGTCTAATTAAAATAAATGAAATAACAAAACGTGAAAAGGATGATTCCGTTTAATAAATGGAGCTTATAAAGACTGCTGCTGCAAATAGACCTAAGAAGTAAGTTGATTTTATTGCATAATATAGTCGCCCATTCGCAAGTAAAACAGCCTTTAAAACAAAATTTTTCTGTTGATATTTAAACCTTTAAAATATGAAGTAATATGCCTGATTTGATCCTATTTGTCCTTGAGCTACAATATAATATTTAAGGTACAATATAATATTTAACAGTGGTGCCAACTCCTAAAAATCTGACAACACAATAGGAGTTTCTAGTGAAAATATTTCTATTTAGAGTTTTTCAACCAAAGATAATTTAACTAGTGAGCAATCGCAACATTTGTTAAGATGGTACTCAGGTTCAAAACCCAAAACCGTGAAAGAAACACCGAACATAAAACAATACCAAACTATTACAAATCTAGGTAAAAAATTATTTAAAAATCTTCTATTCAATCCTTATATGTGAACTAGCCCACAAGCGTGAAGAATATGTGCCTGTCTTAAATGTAAATAATTAATATTTTTAGTCAGTGGTTTAGTTTACAAATAGTACTTTTGAGCAATTGTTTCTTTATATATATATTATGCACTATAATATCATAGCGTTAGTATTTGGAAGATAATAGGAATATCATAACAGACACATTAAAAAGAGAAGAGTTTAAAGGGACTACATCAAGCTTTTTTGAAAACCTACTTAGACCAGAAGTGGCAAAATGCTTCGGCAAAGACAAAACACTAGAAAAAAATACAATACGGAGTTGCCGGTTGTTGGTCGGTATCGATGGTACAGCCATCTATACCACCAATTGCATATCTTATTTTATACTCTATTTCAGAAGTGTGTAGAGCAATAAAACCTCATTAGGTATGCAAAAGTGGTACCTGGTGATCCACCAATATTTTATGCCACTACCTTAGTTGGGTATTAGTTTCAATGTAAAATTCTTTCTTTTCGTTGATTGCAGGTAGTGCCACCCGGTTTTGGGTCAATTTATGAGTTTTGCCCATTGTTACCCACTGATAAACATTGAAAACGGTTCGCCAAAGGCGTGCAACTGGGACTTGTTTTTTACCTTATAATTAATGTACTTAAATGCTATTTTATTTTAGAAAGTTACTTTTGTTTAAATGGAATAATATATTTTTTTCACAAATTTATTGAACATAATATGTAGAGTAAAACAATTGAAAATGTCACTTTTGGATCTGGCACTTTTTGAACAGTGTATAACAATTTTAAATTATAATAGATTGTAGTCTTCTTCGTCATCTGACGAACTGTCATCACCTGTCGGATCGACTGTCTGATCGATGAGGTTGTCAAGATCCCACATTTTGTCCTCTTGCTTAATTACATGCTAGACTGCTTTTCGCCAATTCTCTGGTGTCGCTTCCGTAATCGCTTGATCAAACAGTAGCCTAACATCTTTCATTTTAAAAGTCGTGTTTTGTCTTGCTACAAATCCTTTTACCTGCGCCCATATCAGTTCTATAGGATTTAGTTCGCAATGATATGGCGGTAAGCGCAGTACAGTTATATTATATTTTTCGGCTATATCTTCCACGGCGTATTTCATGAAACGAGTTTTGTGTAAGCTTGCTATTGCCAGCAGTTCTTTTTTTATCAAATTTGCTTCAAACGCAATACCTTTTGCAGTCAGCCAATCGATCATTTCTTGCTTTCTCCAACTTGAAGTTGGCGTCTTCTCTATTCGCCGTGAATGATAGCTTGCGTTATCCATAACCACCACCGAATTAGCCGGAAGAAATTTTATCATTTCACCAAAATAGTCCTCGAAAACGTCTGAGTTCATGTCTTCATGGTAATCTCCTGTGCGAGTCGACTCAAAGGTTAGCAGACCTTCTTTTAAAAATCCCTCTTCGCTTCCAATATGTGTGATTATAAGTCTTTTTCCTTTTCCCGAAGGTACTTTAATACCCGTAGACAGGCCTTCTATGAAAGCTTGGCGAGCACTGGTTATATTTTTGCCTTGCCACATTTTTTGGACTATATAACCTTCGTTAATCCACGTCTCATCAAGATAAAAAACTTTCTTTTGCTCCCTACGGTACTGCTTGATACTTCTCAAGTATTGTCGTTTCCAACAAACAATTTCGTCGCTCTCCAGTAAAAGTGCTTTGCGGTTATGCTTTTCCCAGGCAAAATCCATATTTTTTAAAGGTTTCCATAAAAGTTTTCTACTTATCAACGGAATACTGTCATCTCGGCCAAGCTCCATTAAAATTTTGTCTAGGGTGGGTATTTCCTTTTTAAAATAAAAAGAGTGAACTTTTCTTCGAATTATACATTTAGCATTTTCATCAAGGACTTTTGTAGGTCGTTCTGGCTTTTGCTTGGGAGATTCCACTTGACCTGCTACTGTTCTTTCCCGTAACAATTTGAAAATGGTGGACTTTCCAATTCCACTCATTCGAGAACATTTTTCAACAATTTCTTGCACAGTAAAACTAGGGTAATCGTGTTTTATGCAATCATGTACATTTAAAATAATAACTTTTTCACTCAGCGATAGTGGAGAATTTTTAGTACATCTTTTCGTTGCACTGAACACCTCCATTTTTTAAATATTGGGATAATAATATTGTGATTACACTACAGCGTAGCAGTGACTACTAACGTTTAAAATATGATTTAAAAGTATTTATAGTCTGTATATATTACCTGACCCCATTTTTGCATGTTACAAAGCGTTAAAAGATAGGTACCTATACAAAAGGATTAAAAGTATTTATTTAGTATTTAATCTCTTTCAAAATAAAGGCATTTAATCCGTGAAAATTAAATTCATAAATATTATAAGTACCTGCGCCTATGAACTACCACGGAATGTAGCCAAACAGAACGGAATTCCCCAGTTTATTGCTCTATACACTTCTGAAATAGAGTATAGTCACATAATAGATTTCTTAAAGTTAAGGCAGATATAGTGCTGGTGCTCCCGGGTTCAATTCGCGACGTTGTCTCTTCTTTTTTATTTTTTTTTTTTTTTAAATTTTGATTTCTCATTTATAAAACGGATGAAATAAATTAATACAATTATGTAATAAGAAATACTCAATATTAACATATGAAGAAAGTGATTTTAAAGACCGCAAAGTAGACATCATTATGTATGACGGATATGAAGAATAAACCTGAAATGACCAATCAAAACGACATAAAGACGTCTTTCACCGACGTTAAAGTAACGTTCCTAAAAGGACGTCTTCCAGACGTCTTTTAAGGTCACAAAGCGTCTGTGGCCTAAATGTGATCTAAAAGTGACGTCGCTTATCATCAATTGACGTTATCTTACTACCTGTGTACAACCACCATATATACATAACTTAGTAAAATAAATAACTAAATTAAAAGTCTTTCGGAGTGGGGACTATTCACCTGCATAGAAATTTTTCCTAAATTTTATACAAGGTTAAAGAAAGGTATAAATTAAATAAAATTTACTCTGTTTTATAAAGTGCTATTTTATTTAATTAGATTCTCAAAATGCTTTCCATTTTAGGTTAAACAAAAATAATAATTTGTTTTTTAACTTATTTCTCACATTCTGAAGGCCTTCCCTTGGAATAGATCCATACTTAAAATATGTTTACTAATTAGGAATGCAGGTTTTAGGTCGTACCAGAAAGAAGATGTTTAAACCTAGTTTTAAAAAATATTTTACTTTGTTTATCTTGTTTATACTTTGTTTATTCATTGACTCATCTAAAAACTTCACACAATGGTTTGCAGTATGGCCTAAAGAATTAAAATAATTTTTATTTATGGTTCTCATAATCGTGCTTTAAAGACTGCTGGACTATTTAACGGAATCCTGGAAAAAATGTAAGTCATAATTACGTGAGGCAAATTATTTTCAAATCTGAGGAAACAGGATCGGTGAAAAACAAAAAACGAGTTTAGCGTAGAGTACTTGATGAAGCGGATAAGTAGAAGTATTGGAATATTTTGCTGTTAATCCTACATTGTCTCTACGTCAAGCTTCAGCCATATCAGAAATTTGTCATGAATCTATATGCCAGGCAGTTAAAGTAAGTAATTTCCATCAAATACAAAATGCAAATTCTTTAGGAATTACTTAAAGACGACCCTAACCGAAGAATAGAATTTTATATTACTCCTTGTTGACTTTTGAGTTGATAAAAACTATCTATTTAAGCGATGAATACACGTTTTTTTTATAAAAACACAACTTTCGGCACTGGAGTGGTGAAAATCTGCATGTTTTCAGAGATGAACATACACACTATCCAGAAAAACATTAATGAGTGGACGGAAATATTGTTGGTGATACTATTATCAGGCTTCTATTTTTTAATGGTAATCTTAATGGCGAAACTTACTTGAAAATGTTAGAAACCACCATTTGATCTAAAATTTTCGAAGAAATAGAAAATCATTAAGGTATTCATGGGGGTAAGAACCTAAACGGAGATATATTACATTTTCAACAAGATGAAGCACCATCCCACTATGTTCTTCCTGTGAGGCAATTTTTACATGATGCGATGATACAGTGGAGCAATAGACTTTTTTTCTGAGGTCACAGTTGTGTTCAAAACACAACCAGCGTCACTCGATGATCTTTGATAACGGATGAGAGGGCACAGAATGTGTATCTATTCAAAGAGAAATGTTTCAAAATGTAAAAGATTAATTTGAAAATAGATTATTTGTGTCCATTTAATCAGGTCTTCATAAAAAGTGTTTCGATTAGTCGAATAAAAAAAAGAAAAGACGAATAATTTTTTCAAATTTTGGACATAAATTTAGCATTTATCTTTCGTTTTGACAAAGTTTACCAATAAGTTTTCTTTTATATGAAAAATCTTTAAATTTACTTTTTTTTTAATTATGTTATAGAGGGCGCTTTTAATTTTTTCAACTCTTTTCAAAAAAAGTTAGATGAATTACGAATTTCTTATAACTAACGATACGTTATATTCTATATACAACTTATATTTATTCATTTGTTTTAGAGTTGTATTTATAATATATAAACTAATGATAAAATGTAATATTATACTAGTGTTACAATGTAATATTGTGCACAATGGACGTTATGACAGCTCATTACTTCTCCCGCCTAAGAGATCAGCTTACGGAAAGCTGCAGCAATGTAAGACACAATGTATAATATAAGATATAACAATTATAGATTAAAATGAGCGGTTTGTGGAGAAGATGTCATCAATGTTTCTTCTGGATGAATGTTCTTTGCCCCTTTCTTCTTCTTATCTAGTCTTGGAAGTACTAGCTTCTGGTAAATTAGGTAGCTAGACGTTACACTTACTAGTACGTTCAGTAGTAAAGTTCAAAAGCTGCATTGGTGGAAGTACACTGGTTGGTTCAGAGCGTTGTCTATTCTCTTGCGTTGGTCTTGTATGTTTTTCTGGATATGCTCAGCTTCATTAGGCTCTAAGGAGCTGAGTTGAAGGCTGGGAATAACTGCTCTTTTCGACTATAGGCATTTCTGTTGTAAAAAATATTTTATTACCTTTTGCATAGCTTTTAATATTTAATATTTTTTCAAAGCTTTAAATATTTTCGATATTTGGTTGAAGCGGAAGTTTGTCAACAGTGATATTTTTTGTTATTTCTTATATTTCTGACAGTAGTTCCTTAGGATTGAGTATTGAATTATAAAATGTTTTTAATTTTGAAAAAGTTATAGCGATTTGAAAGTTTTTGAGAATATCTTATTTGTTGTAAAAATGTGGTTTCATGTGCTAAATAAATTTGTAGTGAAAAGAAATTTTTAGTTTCCATGCCTTGTTTGCTAATATTATTAAACATTTTTTGAACATATACTTCCAATGTTAAATGGTGGTTTGTAAAATTTTATGCAATTTGTTAAATATAATTTTTTTAATTCTCGATTATAGAAAGTTGAGCATTTAATGAGGCTTTTAAGTTATTTTCATTTTGAAGAATCGATCATAAATCTGCACCATATTTTTGGGCATTTTCTTGGTCTAAGTTGGCGATTAACTTTTAATAATAAATACAAATCCATTTATCAATCCTCGTTGCGCTCGATTTTTAAAAAAAAAGTGGATTTATTTGGATTAGTTGTGTTTTAATTTTGTTTTCTAGTATTCTTGCTAGTTTGTACGGGCTAAAGAATTCTTTTGTAAATGGTAGTGTTCTCTATTGTCGCCAATATTTTATGAAGATTGTTATCTAAATTAGTGTATTCGCTTAGTAGTGGTGTTTTGTCATAGATTTTTATCAATCACCAAAAGCTTATGGTGTTTTGAGCATCTCTTAGTTTTAAAGGTAGAAGTCCGATGTTCTTTGTCAGGTCGTGTATGGTTATGTCTGCTCGTGCATGTTGGCATCCATCTGCAACAATGGGTGTTTTGAACTCTTTTATATGGATTATTTCATTATTGTTGTTTGCTTAATTTTTTATTTCAGCTTCTAAAATTTCAAATAGATCTAAGAATGAAGTGGAATGAATTTTATGTGTTTTTAATAGTTCTTGAACTGTTACGTTTTTAAATTCTGGGTCGTTGTCCATAATTATTCTTTCTGGTAGACCATAGAAAATGAAATAGTGAATAAAAGCAGAGCAAATTTACACAGGAGTTTTACCTTGTATGGCAAAATCTTGTCCTAATTTAGAAATTGTATCGATAATTGCAAAAAAATCTTTGTTGTCAAATTTAAGCGTATCAATGTGTAATAATTGAAAAGGTTTGTGGGTTGCTTTAGTTAAAACAACGAATACATAAGAAGTTTTCTTGAATATTTAGATGTTTAACATATAACACAATCGTTAATAATTCGTGCGTGCGGAAGAAGACTGTTACATCTCAAAATGTGTAACTGTTCAGGAGAGCTACTTAAAGATTATTATTTTAGAAATGTTTTTTTATCATTAAATGTACTTTATAGTTAATCACAAAAATTATGTTAAAGTACGGCATTTAGACGTTACATTAAGATGTTAGGATACATTATTATTTAGTTTTTTTATTTTGGTAAAAACAGGAATATGTAACTCTCTTGAATATTTTTTTTTATGAAATTTAAAAATATAGCTAATGTTGTTTTTTAACTGTTTTTTTTTTTTTAAAGAATATACAATTAAAACTTTCTTTTATATTATATTTGGTTACATCGATTTTCATAGAGGGCTAATAATAATTGGCTTTGAGTTTCTCGAAAGTCTTGTTAATGGCTCAGTGGGTACATTTGCCTTTATGATGATATTTAATTAAATGTTCTTCTGGATCTTTAATTGATTTTAAGATTTTTGTGCATTTCGATAGTTAGAATTATGCGTATAAACGTCATTAAATTCATTATACATTGAATCGTCGAGGAAATACATATAAAAGGCTTTTTTATCTATGGTGTAGGTTTTGAAAAGTGGAAAAGTTGAAGTTAGTTCTGGGTTGGACTTTAAAATTTTAGTTTTTCAAATATTATGCTTCTCACATGTAGTTAGTAGTTTACGATTAATTTATTATGCGGGTATTTTATTTAATTTTTTTATATTTTATGTGGGTATTTTATTATCAGTTGGTTTGTTTAAGTATTAATTATGTCATCAAGTATTAATTAAGTCTGATGATTACTGCTCGAGTGTGGGGTGACTATTGTACGTTCTGGGGTTTTGTTAAATGTCGGAAATTAATTTTGTGGTATTAATTGTTGTGTTTGTTTTGTGCTTGAACGTAATATTTACTTGTGGATGGTTGAAAATATGTTTAATAATAATAATAATGAAGATCATTTGGGTTGTAATATTGATCTATAAACTGGTCGATATCGAATTTTATATCTTCGGGGTTGTTAAAAATGCTTTCTGTTTCTACTGCATTTAAACATATACGAGATAATGCATCAGCGTTTGTGTTTTGAGTACCTTTCTTATAGATAAGTTCAAACTCATTCGCTAAGTTTATATCGCCGTTAGACAAATTTACTATTTGGATCTTATATATAAAATAAACATACAATTCCATATCAGGGGTCGTTGATCTGTGAAAATTTTAATTTTTTTTGCCAAATAAATATGGTCTTAAATATTTGCATGCTCAAACTATTGCTAGTAATTCTTTTTCTATTGTGAGGTATCGTGTTTTACTGTCATTTATGGTTTTTGACACGTAAGCGACAGGTTTATCATGAGCTATGTTTCCTTGGAAGAGAACTACGTCTATTGCAAAATTACTTGCATCGGTTTTTAATACGAAAGGTTTGGAAAAGTGTGGGTATGTTAAGAATTGGAGAGTTTATGAGAAGTTGTTTGCAGTGGTTTAATAATTTGATAAATTCAGGGATGTAAATAATGTTTTTTTCTTGAGACAAATCGTTATAGGTTTCGTAATTTTAGCAAAATCTTGTATAAATTTAGGGTAATATCCCAGCAAGCCTAAAAATGATTTTATTTCTTTTAGGAATTTGGGTAACGGAAAATTCTTTTTTGCGGAAATTTTGTCCGGAATGGAATTAGCCTCTTTAGTAGTAATAACAAGTCCTAAATATTGAACTTCTTTTTTTAAGAATTCTGGCTTATCTAGTTGGATTTTGAAGTTGGTTTGGCAAAGTTTATTAAAAGCTTGTTTTAAACGGTAGACGTGTCCTATGGATGTACTAAAGATGACTATATTTATCTAAATAGACTAAGCCTATTTCGTTTTGGAGACCACGTAGGATGTTATTCATACTGAAAATTGATGGGGCATTTTTGAGTCCAAAAGGTATTCTTTTAAACTCGTAATGACTATTCTCATTGGAAAAGATTTATCAATATAGGTTTATCAATTTTACTAACAAGTTTATGGGAGAGGATATTTATCATTAATAGTTCATTCATTTACGATAATCTACAACAAAACCGCCATTTCCGTTTGCCTGATGCGACCAATTTTTTCGGGACAATCTAAATGAGACTGAACCAGGGGCTAAAATTATCTTGAATTATTCTCTGTTTAAAAATGTCTGAAATTTGTTGTTTTACGTTTGTTTTGTGAATTTCGGGATAGCGATATCTTTATGTAGACTGAGGTGTAATTATTTAAACTAATATAGTTGTTAATTTGGTTGGTGAACGTCAAGGGCATTTGGTCAAAATAGAATATATATCAATATTGGTAAATAAGTAAAGAAAGGTTTCGATTTGGATTTCTTAGGTTGAATTGAGAATTTGTCTATTAGCAAAATTATTCATTTATAATATATTGATGTATATTTTGTTGGAATAATGGAAATTGTTTGAGTGAAATCCGCATTTCTTGTGGTAAAAACAGATTATGTACGGGCTGAGATTTTATAAAATATTGGAGTATGGGCATATTCATTAATTGATTATTAAAGTTATTTATAAATCTATGTTGGGGTAAGGGTTGTCTAGATTGATTTTAGGTTGATTGATTTTTACTGAATTGTAGAGTGTCTTCTTCATCTGCGAATGCTAAAGATTATTCTAGGATTGTCCGGCTTATTAATTTTGTTAAAAGTTGCATATCGAACTCCAAACCTTTTCAAACTCAAAATCTTTTAAGGGCAAAGTTATCATAATGTTAGATTTTAATTCATTTTTCGGTTTAGTCGACGAATAAAGAACTAAGATTTGCAAATAAGAGACTTTTTGCGTCTTGTAAACTAAAATTTTAAGGCAGATTCATTTTTGAATTGTTTGATAGAAATTCAATCTTGGATGAGGCAATCTTGGAAAGTTTCTTTGATTAGGTTCCATGAATTAAGATCTGAATGAGAGCTTATTAATTCGGCAGCTCTTCCTCTGAGTTTACCTAGTATAGTGTCGCTTAAAATAATGTTATTTGGATCTATTAAATGGGTGGTATTTTGGAAATTTGTTACAAAATATTCACGAGATATAATGAATCTTGATAATAGTTTAGAATTACCATCGAAATGAGGAATATTATCGGATTGACATCGAAGTAGATTCATATCACGGCTCATTCTTGATGTAGCTTGATTTTCGATTGTTTTTATTAAATTTTAATTCTTCAGAATTTTTTTTTTGGTAAGGCAGGTAATTAACTGTTTGCGAGCCTTTTAATATGATTTCCTTCGATGGAATGTGTTTCAGTTTAACTAGATTCGAGGTTATTTTGGCTTGATTCCGATAATTGTTTTAATAGTTAAATATTAAAAACATTAAGTATTAATATAAACCTTTATCATAAAGTTTTATGCGAAAATAAAGAAATAAAAATAAAAAGGTCTTAAAGGTAAATGTTAAATTTAAAATATATATAATGCCTAAAATAAAATACAGAGCACAATAAAATGTGACAAATAGAGGAAAAGAGCAAACTTACAGTAGAATGCAGATCTTCCTCATGTCCATCCTAGAGCTACGTTGTTTTAAATCTAGGATCCTAGAGGAAGTCGATTTTTGTGCCCCCCAAGCTTTACGTAAGTTGGACCTTTTCTCTGTACATTCTTAAACCCCACTACTAAAATAATGCTAAGTAGGCTGTGTCAGGATAAGATCAATTATTATAAATGTCATTGTTATTGTTCTGATTTATATCCTTATAAGTTAATTTAATAAGTGATTATAAAAATTAAAAGTCACTCTTTAGTAACGCTATCTATTACCTTTTATTGCGTTCTTATTGTTAGTTCTGTTAGTTATTGTTACTGTTTTGTCCTCACTATTACAAATAAATTTAATATTTAGCATATAGTAAATTAGAACGTTAGGTTCATATTTCATTGGTTACATAATTTATATATATTAATTTAACTTAAGTATTTCTTGCACTTAAGGTTTCTTCATTGCTACATTTTTTGATACTTTTACTTGATACTTAAATTGAACTACTTACATTTTCTTCTCGACCTGCCTTTGTATTCCATTACCTATTTTTACTTCCTTCTTATCAATCCTCTCCCGTATTAATTTTTATTCGAAAATATGCAAACAATATACTTTACCTGTGCAAGAGAGATGCAAAGGCAGATTAAGAAAAAAACACCGCCAAAAATGTGTGCGAGTAGTTAAGCTGTGGTATGCCTACGGACGGGAAGCGAATTAGCAGTGCAACTAAACGGATGTGTATATCATAAAGCTGCAAAGCCTCTCTTACCCTTCTTTTGTGCCTTACTGGGTAAGTCGAGTATATATACATTTACAATTTATAATTTTAATATACTATATTTACGATTTAAAATAATTTACTATTATAATTTTAAAATCTTGATTAATTTAAGAGTGATTTGCCAAGATAATTTACCTACTTTTTACTCTTAACTTACTTTTTTGTAGTAATTTTGGTTGTTACACAGTGGTTGCCGACCCGACGTTTGGTATGCAGAGTGGTCATTCGGGAACTGCATCGATGAATGAAAGGATAACAAAGAATGCGAAAATGAAAAAATGGGATATTGGGTTACAGACAGCTTAAATATTTTCATATTTGTTGCATTTCTGGTTGTGCTGAAAAAAACGTCAACTTTGTTAGTTTAAATATTCTTCGTTTTTTCTTTAAATAAATCAGATTTGTTATTAAACTCTTTCTGGAAAAAAATGAATATCTGTCGTCTGCTTTAGGAAATTTATTAGGAGAGAATGACTAAAAAAGTCATTAAAAATATAAAGATGTTAAAATTTGTGTAGCAAAGTAATATTTTTAATTTTGTTGCATATTACAATAGTAATGATGGGAGGACAGTGTCCGGCAGATAGGCCGCCACATCTGCACATTATAAAAAAAACTGAGTCATTTTAAAGCTAAAAATATGTGAGCTTTTAAAAAATTGTATAAAACAATAATAATATTTTTCTGAAGAAATAATAGTTATTGGTAGCTTCTATTTAAATGCAAAGTGCAGGTCATTTAAATAAATCTTATACTACACTTTTATAAACTGCTAATTCTAGAATTAATTATTTTGATATTGAAAAATAAATCATTTTAACAATAAAAGTAGAGCCACTAATTACTAAAGATATGCTGTATATTTTAAACGCACTATTCTCATTTCTATATTTCTTCTTAAATAATAAAGACATCAAGAACAGCAAATGCTACAAAACACGTGTGTATCTCTAAGCCAAAATGTACGAAATTACACAGTAAATAACAGCCGCGACAGCAAAACAAAAATATTTTTCTTTTGAACACCGTAGCTGCGGCTTTTATGAATCCACACCTGCAATTTCATACTTTTATACTCAACAGTGCCACAAAGCAAACCAATTCCCATAAATCTGTCCCGAAACACTCGTTTATCCCGAAACTAGAGCGGCGGTCATGCCCTGGTCTAAAAATCCGGGATGGTGCCCGTGTTTACCTTCACCCACATACGGAAAGGTGTCGTGTACCTAATAAATTTTCGGGATTCCCGGAGACACCGGTTTTAAATTTCATTTATAACTATAACTTGGCTAAGCTCCTTGGGAAATTTCTTTTGTTTGTAGTTACTGGATGCAGCGTTTACTTTCCTTTGAATTCTTTTAAGTATAATAGTCTTATATTTTAGAGTTTTGTTTACTTTAAAAGAATCTTGTTTACTTTAAAATATTTTGAAATAGCAATCAGGTTTACAAATTTGATTAGAGGTTGGAGTGAAATAAATATAACAATATTTTAGAGATAGTAAACATTATCTGCAGTGCCAAAGATTTACATATTTAATTTTATGATCTTTTATCTTTAGTTTTAAAATCATCGCTCTAGCCCTAGTCAAAAAACAAAGAATTTTGTTTGAGTTATTGGGTTTAAATATACCGGAAATGTATTTATCAGTAAGAACAAGTTACAGCTGCAATTCAACAATATTTCAATCTTTTCACCACAACAGACACATACCCAGAATGTCTAGGGCACTCATTAAAAATCTTCATTTGTACCTCTACAAGTTGACTGTGAAGGCAACTAGCTTGTACAATTCTATCCTTTTAATTTCTGATGAGCAGTTTTTTATTTTAACGAATGTAAACAGATTAAGTAGTTGTGAAAGAATCTTGAGAGGCCTCTACAGATTCCAAATATAACATTTTGAGAATTGGGTCTGGCTGCACAAACGAAAGGGCATTTATAATGCACTACTATAACAATGTGAGCGATAACAAATATAAATAGGTTTATTATAGAAAATAGGTTGCTAAAATATTAGTTCAAATCGATTTTAATGTGTAAAATGATATTTCTCCAGTCTCAATATGCGAAGCGAAATTCTTTATTTATAAGTATTATTATTGGTCACATTTTAAACTGTATTACACGCAACGACAATGGGTGTGCACTTTTTAAATAAATGTATTTTTGATATCGGCTTGATTTGATCATAGGGTAGTATTAAGGTAAGGTGGGGCAAGTGCGTTACCGGGGCAAGTGCAGAAGTTGACCCTAAAAACCTATTACTTTTGAAAGATGTGCTGCCATCTATTATTTGATATCTTTAATACATGTGACGTCAATCTTAAACAACAGCGAGCTGATTTATTCTGTTTCCCTGATGTTATATGTGTGCGAGTGTCACATGTGTTTTGCAACTTCTCGAGCAAGGTCACAGGCGAAAATTAATCCATTTATATTTACCGAATCCGTTAATATTATTATATTATTTGTGGTAAGTAAGTATGTTAGGTACAATAGTTTATATTCGACATAATATTTTTTTAAATAATTACTTTTTTGACAGTTTTTTTTGATATACCGCTCTTGCCCCAAGCATTTTTAAAATCGGGGCTAGTGCGGATAAAAATGTGGGGTAAGAGAGACACATAGTTACGCACTTGGCCCAAGTTTCACATACATTTCTTTTTAATTTTAGTTTCACCATGGTGAGAAATTACATTCGGAAAAGTAACAGAGGCAAAGGATATACGAAAGAGAGTTTAAAAATTACATTGTCGGCAATAAAATCAGGCCAAATAACTTTATACCGAGCTACCAAAGTGTACAAAATTCCAAGAAGTACTCTTCATGATCAGCTTAAAGGCAGAAAAGGACAAAAAAGTTCCAGCTATGGAAGAACTCAAGACATTCCTCAACATGAAGAAGAAAAACTTGCAAATGGTCTTCGCACCATGGAAAATGGGGTTTCGGCCTATCTAGGAAAGAAGTGTTGCAGCTTGTAGCAGATGTCGTCAAAGAAAATAACATTAAAACACAGTTTAAAGATGGTAAACCAGGAGAAGACTGGTTTCTTAATTTCAAGCGTAGGCATAACCTCTCTATTAAAAAACCCCAGAGTGTTGAATTTGCCAGAAAAAAAATGTTGACCCATTCCTAATCTACGACTATTTTGATTTACTTGAAAAAACAATAAATGAGCTTGGTTTGCAAGAGCGCCCATCACAGATTTGGAAATTGGATGAAAGCAGTTTTTGTACGGATCCTTCAAAAACAAAAATTGTCGGACAGAGGGGAGCTCCATCGACAAGAACCATTAGTGGGCCTGCAAAACAAAATACAACTGTTCTAATGTGCTGCAGCGTAAGTGGTGAAAAAGCGCCTCCACTTATTATCTTTAAAGGTAAACATGTTTGGGAGCAGTGGACTGCTCCACGGGGTACGAAGTGTTTAGATACTACTTACGCTGCTACTCCTTAAGGGTGGACGGAGACAACTGTATTTAAAAACTATTTGAAAAACAGTTTTCTAAAGGTTATTGGTCCAGAACGACCAGTATTAGTAATTTATGACGAACACGCTAGTCATGTTGGACCAGATGTCATAAATATAGCTATTGAAAACCATATTACGATACTTAAATTTCCACCTCACACCAGTCACCTACTCCAGCCCTTAGATTTGTGTGTATTTAAATCACTTAAGACCCGTTAGGATACTAAACTTGTTGAATGGCAGAGAAAAAATGTGGGGGCTGCTGTAACGAAAAGTATGTTTTCAAAGATGATAGGGGAAATATGGGAAGAAACCAGGCCCGAAATAATAGTGAGTGGTTTTACTAAAGCGGGAATAGTTCCGGTAAATAGGAATGTTATTCAGCAAGATTCATTTAATCCAATAGTTTTCCAGCGTTGGCAAAAAACCCGTAACGTGGTTAGATTTGATGATCCTGACTTAACTATGCCTAGCACATCAGCAAAAAATCATGAAAATTCAATCACCGATGAAGAACAGCCAACTTTAAGCTCGTCAAATATACCAACATCTCAAGAAACACACAAGATCCCGGATGTTTCATTTGGAGAATTGTTATTGAGGTCAACGAAACGTGAACATAACTTCGATTCGAAGAAAAGAAAATGTGTATGCTTAGGGGCAGAGGTAATAACAAGAGCCGATGTTGACAATATTTTAAGTTCAAAAACACCAAAAAAAAGCAAACCAGAAAATAAAACTAAAAAACATAAAAACAATAATAAAAGAAAAACTGAAAGTAGTTCTGAAGATGACAATAGTTCTTGGCACAGTGATTCAAGCGAAAATAGAATTGTTGAATTTGATGAGCTAAGCAAAAGTGATTTGGATGAGTTTGATAAAAACGAATCTACTGACGAACTTACATGCAAAAATAGAATTGTTGAATTTGATAAGCCAAGCAATAGTGATGTGGATGAGTTTGATAAAAACAAACCTCCTGACGAACTTACATATACCAAAATACAAATTGGGGATTTTGTGTTAGTAAATTTTCCTGGAAAAAAGAAAATTTTCAAATATGTTTGTTTGGTAAAACAACTGATTAACGATGACGAGGCAGAAGTAACAGGCTTAAAAAGACTTACAAATAAGTGTAATTTTGTTTTGAAGCCCAACGATGTCTGCACCATACTACTGTCGGACATAGAAAAAAAAACTACCTGTTCCAAAAATAACAATAACGACCGATTACGAAAAGTATATTGTTGAGACAGCTCTTAAAGTTTTTGAAGCATAGCGTAAGTATTTTTTTTTTGATTATTTGATTATTTTTGTTAAACAATAACACGATTCATTAATTTTATTTATGTTTTTTACATTAAATAAATAATTTTTCACTAAAAATATTTAAAATTGTTTTGACCCTTCTAAAAAAATTTCATAACATTTTCTAAAAAATATTTAGGTAAAGTTAAGCGTATGGAAAAAAACTACCTATGTGTAGGATTTCTGCACTAGCCCCGTATAAAACACTTAATATTATTAGCAAAATTAAAGGCACATTCTGCTCTTGCCCCAGATCAGTAGGGCAAGTGCGTAACATGTACTTGTAAAAAAAATGTACATACAAATTTTGTAGATATTGTATTTTTGTTATCTAAATAGTACCAATTGATTGGTTAATAATTACAATTATACGACAAAAGTTAAAAATTATCTAAATTTAAATGAGGCAATTTTCGTAGTAAAATAAAACTTAACTATAAAATTTTTCATTCGCAGTTGCCCCACCTTACCTTATATTACCATAGTCGAGTTTCTTCGGATGGTTAAGTGAGTATAACGGTTCTGTTGTTGATCAGTTAGAAGCGAGCACACACCCACCTACGACTATATATGTAAGCTATATATATAAGCTAATTAGATATAAAAATGTATATTTTAATCTAGTAAAATAAACGTGAGTTTCAAAGTAAAAAAAAAAGTACCTACGACTATAAAAGAGCTTGTTCATGCTGCTCGGAAAAAATAGCACAATATTCCTTAACAGTTCACAGAATTAGAGCAAGTCACACGAGTGTACAAAGAGCCGATTTCAAACGTGTTGGACAATATACTTTTCTACATTTTAAAATAACAATAAAATTAAATTATTTATTAAGGTTATAATTACTGGCAACATTGGAACACTTTTTTAAAATTAACTATAGGAATATCCCTTTTATTTTCATAATTTTCTGTAATATTTGCAGAATATTGGGACCAATATGATTGGGTCACTGGGTCATGCCTTCCCAAAGGCTTCAAAGGGATTTTTGAGGAAATGTAGGACGACGATGACTACTCTATTATTTTATTAAAGACTTGTATTTAGTTTTCTATGGACTCGCCTATGTATTCTTCGGTAACGGCACTGGAATGCCTGCCCTCATGGCCCTTTACAGTCAAAGTCAACTAATATTTTTACTTCATTATATACATACAACTGAATTTTTTCTCCATTAATCTCAATATTTATATCTATAATAATTATAAGTGTCTTAGAATTCCTGAATTACAGCCATATAAAATGATGTAGCAGGGTTTATTTTTTATTTATGCTCATTGGAATAATTAATTATATTTAGTATATCCGATTTAATTTTTTGCTTAGAAATATTAAAATTTAATGGCATGTATATCTGAAAATTATCAGCATATTGTTGTAATTTACAATGTTCAATAGAGGAACCTCAACATAAATCTAAAATATAAGAGATCCCAATATGGAGCCTTGAAGAACACCAATTTTCAAGTCAAGATATTTTGACTGCTCTAAACTTCCATTTTTGGTTTTTAACAACACCGAATGTGATCTATTTTTAAGATGGGAATGAAAAAAAGAAACTGTGGATTCGAAATAATCAAAATATTTTAACTTTGCAAGGAGCATTTAGTGATTTATTGTATCGAACGCTTTGCTAAAATCTAGCACCGCCATGTAAGTACTTTGTTTATGTTCTTCGTTTAGTCTTATATTATTTAACATTCCCACCAGACTAGTAGTTGTACTATAATTCCTCCTAAATCCCGATTGCGTATCTGGAAGTATACCAAATGAGTTAACAAAATTAAAAAGTTGTTGGTGTGTATGCTTTTCTAGAATTTTAGAAACTACTGATAAAATACTTATAGTTCTTTTGGATTAGAGATTTTTGAAATGAGTCTTATAAGTGCTTTTTTCCAGATATCGAGATATACATTTGTAAGAATGCAAGTATTTAAAATGATTAGAAGTGGTTTCTTACAGAAAGGTAGCAAAGCTTGATACCATTTATATAAAGTCCGTCTGCTCCTATAGCATTTGATTTTATGGTTTTAATTATACTGTTAACGCTTTCTTCATCAAGAAGACCTAAATTAAATTCTTAATTGCCAATATTCCATTTATTTTCATTGTAAAAATTTAGATTTGGCTTGTGATATATTATTGTTAGTTTGGTTGAGAAAAATAATTATTTATGGGTCTGCATTACTAAAATTATAAGGCAAATCGGTATTCTTTGATTTAGTTACATGTAGTTTACTAGCATTTTTTCAAAAATCACGATTTTTTGGACAAAGTGAGCAAGTCATCCCCTGCTGTCTCTCATACCTGGTTCCTCCAAACCATAAAATTGTTATATGTAGTTTTGTAACATTCTCGATATTTTTCAGGTAACGGGCTCAATTTGCGGCTTGCTGCGTCAATTCAAAAGGATCAATGGATTTATTTGTGTGCTTCATTCCCAGAATTAGGGGAAATCTGATATTTAAGTTGAATTAGTTTTCAAACAATATGACACTGATAAATATTTTACGCCAGAGATAATTTTTGCTATGTTGTTGTGTCTGGTTTCCACAGTGATTCTTTCAAATTAATGCAGTAAGTCGCAAATATCGTTGGGCCTATTACCTAAAAAAATCTCGAGATTGTTGCGAAACTGCATATAACAAATCTATGGTTTGAAGAGACCACCGGTAGGAGCAGTTTATTGGTTGTATTGAAATCGACTTATTTAAAAGTGCAGTTTAATTTTACGAAAAGAATACATGCTACAGCGTAAGTAAAAAAACATTTTTTTTATTATATAGGGTGTTCCAAAAACATGCCGACAACCTGGCACTTCAATGGGAGGTAAGGGACATCAATACAAATATTTTTGTTCCAATAAACCTATGTCCGCAAATGAGCCGTTTGCACTCTAAAGCAAAAAAAATGTTTTCGGTAGTATTATCTTCCTAATTAACTGAATTTCTGTTTGCAATACAGTTTAATAATATTTTGTTTATTATTAAATAAATTATTGTTAACAATAGTTGCTCAAAATGCCGACCATTTGCTTCAATGCAAATGTTGCACGTCATGAGTCGCGAACTCTTTGGAATATTCCATGAATAGCTTTATATGGCTACAAGCGGCCATTATCCTTACAGGCAGATTTCCTTCATTAGGAACAGATGTTTCGTAGACTAAGACCAAACGTGTCAGATAATTCCAAAAAAAAAATCTAGAGGATGTAAATCAGGAGAACGCACGGAGCAGGTAACGGGACCTCATCTTCCAATGCATCATTAGGTAAATGGCTGATCTAAATACCCACCCACGTTTCCACCAAAGTGTGGAGGTGACCCGTCATGTTTAAACCACATGTTATTTGTAAGGGTTATGGGGATGTTTCGCAATCATTGAAGCAAAGCATTTTGTGAAAGATGATGGTACTTTTCTGCAAAGAACAAGGAAACAATATTTTCTACAAAAATTCCAGCCTAGATTTTTACAGAAAATTGTTCTTGGTGTCTCCAGGGGCTACAGGGTGCGGATTTTCATCATGCCAAATATGGCTGTGTCTGGTATTAAAGTAACCATCGCGCGTATAAAACGCCTCATATGAAAACAATATTCTTTCAAAATCATGCTCATTACGATTCAAAAACCATTGACAAAAGAAAACCGATGTGGATCATCTTCAGGATTTAAAGTTTGTACGCGTTGTATATGCAAAAGGTACAAAAGTTGTTCCTGGAAGCAAAGTACCGAATTCCTAGATGATCCTATCCGGTGTGAAATTACATGAGCATTTGTAGATTGGCTATCTAATACAGGGTAAAATACTAAAATACTACAACTAGAACTGTACGAGCTGTTTTTGAGCGATCAGTTCCACCAGGGTCCAATCCCTCCAAGCGACGAGAAATAGAAGAAAAGATTGTTTGATGAGTTTGCCTACAATTTGGATATCTATCTTCATACAAGCGAGCAATGCAAACAGCGATTTAGTTAATGAGGAAAATAATAGTACCAACATCAGTTTTTTGCTATAAAGCCCAAATGACTTACTTGCAAATATATGTTTACTGGATAAAAAATATTTGTTTTGATGTCCTTTACCACACCATGAAGTTTGTCGGTATATTTTTAGAACACCCGTATAAGTCCGTCGGTCATATTATTTTTTGTTCCAGGTAGTAAATTCCGTTATCAAATAAGACGAATTTTTCGACATCGATATTAATTGTATTCCATCTGACATAGTTTTATCAGATTCCGAAAAATCTTACGATTTACGAACAAAATATAAATTATTTAAGGATTGCTTCAAAATGAAGATTTAGAATTATATAAACCTTTGGCCAATTTTTAGTGCTAAAATCTACATAAAAAATTAAAAATTACATTGATATTTCTAAGTTTTATAAATTGGTAATATTTTTAAAACAGTAAAGTAAACATTTCAAACCTAAGAAATCGAGAATTCTTGAAATACATTATTTTATTAAATTTATTAAAGACGCTCCAAATTCAAATTTTTTACAAGTGAAAAGAAGTTTGAAATAAAAAAAAATTATAACTTATATACTTAAAGCTGATAAATAATTTAAGCAATTTATATTAAATTATTCTTCATAAAAATTAAATACAAGTATATTTTATATACTGGTCATAAAAAAAACTACTTTTTTTAACCCCTCATAAACTTTTAGGTTGCTTTTATTGGAAGTTTCGGGGTGTGCCGCAGAAAAGAGCTAATGAAAAAGATTATAGATAATATAGAAGACAGGGAAACGATATTAATAATAAAAATGTTCGATTTAAAAAATGGAGTGGAACAAGTGTTTACCATTCTTAATTCAAACTATAATATAGACTTTTTGTCGTATAATAGAAGATCTTGCCGTAAGACTATCATAGTATTAATTCAAGCTACCAAAATATTTTTAAATTAACGGAAACAAATGCACGAAGCAACCTATAGGCATAAGTACATTTGGGAAAGTGCCATTTGTATTTGCTAAATATTTAAATTTATCTAATTCCAGCCTTTATAGCGGACACTCAGTTCGGAGGTCGTCTGCTACAATGTTAGCCAATTCGGGAGGTGATTTATTAAGTGAGCGGAAGGTTATGTAAAAAATGTAATTAGTTAAAAAGTAGATGTGTCAAGACAAACTTTGACTAACGACGGCGATGCCAGCTTAATTCAAAGTAATGGAAATACCCATGAATCAGCTTGTACAAGTTTAATTAACTTAAAATCTTTATCATTTTATTAACCAACAGTGTCTTGCTTTGTATAAAATGAACGTAAAGATTCTTATAATATACCTTCAGTATCCAATCTAAAGTCGGCTTTGTCCAGTAATAGCACGTTCAGTTATATCCGAAAATTTACATTCTGCTTTTTTCAATACTCATGATCAATCATTTAGTAATTGCAATTTTACCAACTATTTTTTAATTTAAATATTGCCCATAAATAAGTAAATATATTATTTGTAAAAATGTAATTGTATAGAAATAATAAGGATAAATTGATATTCATTTATCATGAATTTATTATTTATTTATGATGATTTTATTACTTTATTATACTAAACTTAATGTATTTATTACAATACTATTAATATAATTTAAAATTTACCTTTATTAATAATATTAGAATACCTAATATAATTTTATTATAGGACTCGTATTTGAGACATATATTAGGTAAACTGGCATATTAAATAAGGCCTTTTTTTGAAGCACTTAAAATATTTTGATATTTTGCTGCATTAGTTGATATTCGACTTTGATACTTTTTTCTACTTTATACTCTATAGTGCGTAAAGGAATTTGATATTTTGAATTATTTTTGGTCTTAAAAAAATGTTTTCTTTGGAAGTAAAATAATTTATGTAAATAGTGTGTAAAATTTTTCCTTTTTTATGAATAGGAACATCAACGAATTAACATGAATTCACAATTTGTTATTTTTAATTTTTTTAATGTTTTCTTACGTAGTAGAAAAAAAATTAAAGTTTTAAATCATGTTAATTAAAATGCTATATCTAAAAAAAAAATTATGAGCAATAAAGGTTTTTTACAAACATTTTATCTGTTTTTCTAACTAAAACTAATTAATCAATTAATTAATTAATAAGTTAATAATCTTTGTTTGCCGATAAACAAAACTTTTTTATTAGAGCACCTACCTAAGAAAAAATATAGTGAATAAGCATTAAGACCGGAAAATAATTTTTTTTATTTTTTATAACTTATTAACTGGTAAGTATATTTTAATATTTATATGACTTAAAAATATGAAAATTCTTGTATTTCACATCCACCTAAAGCGGCAAAAACGGCATAAGTTTTTACCATCGTAATAGTTTAAATACTCAGCTAAGACCTTTTTCCTTTTTCAACCAAAAACGAAAGAAAGAAAAGACTCACAACTTCACAAACGCCGATTGTAAATCATAGATTAATACTTCCTAAATATAAAACTGAAGGTCGATTGACTGCTGCGCCCTCTAAATGTCAGATTTTGTTGAATTGGGACTTTTTTTCTCCTCACATTAAATAAAGTCCTCACTTTTCTATTTTTTTATTTCCGTACTATAATTTCTGAAAGCCCTTCTGATTTCCTACTAGATGCATAGGTCTATGTTTCAGAAATTATATAATATTCACAAAATATATTACTATATTATCAAAAGTGATTATGGCAAAAATTCACAAATTAAACAATAAAAAATGTATCGTTTTACACGCTTGTTAAAATCTTTAAGAACATTAAAAATTTTTATTTTCAAACTTTTTTGAAAATTTTTTAAAAACTCTATAAAGTAGAATTTACTCAGTGTTACAGAAGCTTAAATAAATGTTTATTTCACTGCAACCAGAACCTACCTTATTGAGTATCACATCTCCCAACGTAATTCCTACTACATCGGTATAAAAATATTCCTACGCATAGTTTCGAATTCAAAATGCGATTATTCAGCCAAGTCTACAATCTCCGGATCTCTCTTCCAGCCATTCGCTTTAATAGACGGATAATACTGAGACTTGGCTGAAAGCATTTTAAATGTCACAGAAGCTGTAAATTCCTTGTTTTACTTTTGATTTAATAATAATAATATTATAATAATAAAAACGTTTAGTAATCATGGATTAAATAGGGACATGGATTAAAACGCAAATTTCAGCTTCTAAACAGAAAGTTAAGCGCTGTTGCAGCCTGGTAACCGTTGATTGAAGAGGCGAGAAGATACGCATATTTACGGGCAAAAACGTGACCCAAAAAGCGCGCGGCGGGTAGATGGCGCCACGCTCAAACGCGCGCGGAAATCTTTTTGCCGTTTGTCTCTCATTATTGTTTAGCGGAGCTCGCCAGCATCGTCTAATGGAGTTTTTGCATGTTTGGCGTATTATTTTGTATTATTATTGTTTTGAATTATGTCAAATTCAAGCAAAATTAACGAGTGTGCTTATCGGGGATGTACTAATACTAGGAAGAGAAAAAACAATTCTCTTAGTTTTTTGAAAATTCTTTAAGTTTTTTTAAATGGGAAACTGAAAAATACCAGCAAACGAGAGAAAAACAAACTTCTAAGAAGCCGCATAGCAAAATACGTATCGTATCTAATCAATGATTGAAAATTAAATCTTGCCTCTTCAGTCAATGTTTAAACAAATAAAATAAAAAATATTGATAAAGATTGTTTAAATAATCTTTATATGTAAATACTTTTACTACCATTTATTTATGATTATTTCGTTATGTAAAATTTTCTGCTAAAAATATATACGAGCCCCGTCTTATTTCAGTTGGCCCGCTTAGTAAAAAATGAATTTATTATTCTTTTATCGAATCTTTATTCCACAATATTAAAATACCAAAAAGTATCTCATATAAACATTATATGTTATCTCTAAAATTAGATTTTGGTTGATTGATAAATTTTTGAATCATATTTTAAATAGTAGAAATAAATGTCTTGTTTATCTTTTTTATTTTATTTTAACTCTTTAGGCATATACAAGGGTTCTATTCATTAGGTCCGAAATCCACTAGCAAGAAATTTGGGATAGTTTTAATCAGGGGTAGTATCAGAACTTAATAAACCCCATGCCTCAAAGAATTGCGACTGTTTTAAAAAATAAATATATGTCCAATATAAATGAGTTTACTTTCCCATTTTGTTGTGTTTATAGAGTAAGTAAAGCTTATTATTTGTTTAAAACTATATAACACTATAAAATTTGTCTTTTTTTTGGGGGGTTTAAACAGAAATTATTAAGAATTTTCAATTGGGCCAACTGAAGTGGGACGGGGCTCGTATAATATGAACAATGTAATTACATGGCGATTATTCATAATGCCCAATGCCCGGGCAATTTAAAAAATATGATGCTATTTATCAAACCAGAATATTAACCCAAAAATAATCCAATTTTAGCATTTTCTTTGGTTGGATATATAGGGATGGATTGTTTTTGGGTTATGTATGCTGCTTATGTATTTTTGAAATCAATTATTTTCTTGGGTATTGGTAATTGTTAAAACATAAAATTTATCTTGCTTTAACATATCATTTTAATAACGTTTCGGTCTTCATATTCTTGACCTTTATCAAATCTACAATAGACATTTTTAGATTAAAAAAAAATACATTTAAAAGTTTTCAGCTAAAAACTTATCCTATAAAACATAAAAGTCAATCTAAAGGTGAGTAACATATACAGGGTGTTCCGTTGATCATGTTAAAAACTTCTATGGCAGATAGAAAAAGTCAAAAGAAAAACAAAAGTTCATATAAACATGGGTCCGGAAAAGCTTCCTCAGGGAGCTAGAGCTCTTTGAAAATAACCTTTAAAAACTAGTTTTTTTTATATAAAAAAAATATTTACCAGGGGCTTCAGAATCAGGAGAGTATTTGGTAAATTTGGGCCCATTTCTTTAAGACTTTAATTTCTGCCCCAACATGGTTTGGACATTAGATTATGATGTTCCTATACTTTTTACATAAAAAAAGGTGCTCTTAGTAAAAGTCGGTAAATATCACCGTTCTTGTGGAAATTGACTAAAACCAAACTAAGATGCTGTATCTTGAATTAATTATTTTAATAATAATAATAATGCTAATTCATTGCCACTGTCAGTATTTTTTACATGATATTAATTCTCTTTTTATTACGGTTAAGTAATGGATTACACTTTAGCTGAATACGCCGATATGCTTTTAATTTATGGGGAAGTTCGATGTAATGGTAGAGCTGCTTCTGAACTATATGAAGAGTGGTTTCCCGAAAGGCGAATCCCAGCTCACACACTTTTTGAAAGGGTCAATCAACGGCTCAAGGAGACTGGCTCTGTTAAAATAAAACGCCAAGATAAAGGCGCGCAAAGGAACATCCGAATCCTGGATTTTGAGGAAGAAGTGCTTCAGCGATTTGAAGATAACCCATCAGTAAATACTCGAGCAGTTGCTGACGCGATGCATGTAAATCATGTTAGGGTATGGAACGTTGTTAATGAACAGCTTCTTCGGCCTTACCACCTGCAAAAGGTGGAATCATTAGGACCCAATGATTTTAGGCCCCGCGTGAATTTTTGCCAGTGGTTTCTTGACCGGTGTACAGAAGAACCTCAATTTCCAAAATATGTCCTTTTTACTGACGAGGCTTTATTTACAAAAGAGGGCATTTTGAATTCTAAGAATGTGTGAAGTGAGGAAAACCCTTGGTGGATGATGAATACCCATGGTATTCATTTTAGCAGCTATCAACATAAGTTTTCGGTCATTTGTGGGCCGGCATTGTTGGAGAACGCTTAATTGGTCTAATTATGTTGCTTCCTCTTTTAACGGGAAATATTTATTTAATTTTTTTAAGAAATGTACTGCCAGAACTATTAGATGATCTGCCCCTAAATATACGACAGAACTTATGACTACAACACGATGGAGCGCCAGCTCATTTTCCACTTATTGTCCGCGAGTTTATAAATGAAAATTTTGGAAGGCGCTGGATTGGCCGCGGAGGCCCTGTCATCTGGCCAGCGCGCTCACCAGATTTGACACCCTTAAATTTTTTTCTTTGGGGGCATATGAAAAGTCTCGTATATGAAACTCCAGTCGAGTCAGAAGAAGACCTGGTGGCCAGAATTTCCACAGCTGCTGAAGTAATCCAAACCACGCCTGATATTTTTAACCACGTCAACTTTAATATAGTGCGTAGATACAATAAATGTATCGATCGTGGCGGCCGGCATTTTGAGCAATTAATATTTTAAGTTTATTTTTGTAATACCAATTTTTAATAAAATTTGTTTACGTTTCTAAAATTGTTAATTTGTTGGTTTTTTAGTACACTTAAAATCATTTAAACATTTTATGCCTCAAGGTAATTAAAGTGACAGTTAATTAATTTGAGTACCAATTTAATAAAGTGACTACCTTAACTTTTTTTAAACATTTATTTTATATTTACGCCAGATTTTTTTTTTAATTGTTTATTAATAATAATAGATAATTCATTTTTGTATCTCATAACTTGCTTTTCGTCAATTTTCACAAAAACGGTGATATTTATCATTTACCGACTTTTACTAAGAGCACCTTTTTTATGTAAAAAGCATAGGAACATCATAATCTAATACCCAAACGGGCAGAAATTAAAGTCTTAAAGAAATGGGCCCAAATTTACCAAACACTCCCCTGATTCTGAAGCCCCTGGTAAATATTTTTTTTATTTAGTAGGTTCAAAAGAATAAACGTACTAACAATAATTTACCTCCCAAAATTGGTTGCGGTAGCTAAAGTAGTTCCGGAGCTATTAAAAAAAAAACTAGTTTTTAAAGGTTACTTTCAAAGAGCTCTAGCTCCCTGAGGAAGCTTTTCCGGACCCATGTTTATATGAACTTTTGTTTTTCTTTTGACGTTTTCTATCTGCCATAGAAGCTTGTAACATGATGAACGGAACACCCTGTATATGTTTTTAAGGTTAATTTTTTTTCAAGGTATTTTTTTTTTTAATTTATAAGCCGTAGGCCCAAAAGCTTAAAACACTATACCATATGTATATTTTTGCACCTTGTATAAAAAATAACAGCCTCTGGTTCTGCCGAAATGTAGGCAAACTCTATAATATACTGTACTTTTAAAAATAAGGAAAATTATATTACTTATATTACTTATTAGATTTTATACTTAAAAATTAGAAAAAAAAAACAAAATATGAAACTAAACCTTTCAATATTTTCTCCCAAATTTATACTATGGAATATGCGAATATGTCCTGAAACAGAAATAGCGCAATGCGAAAACTCCCATTTCTCTGGGATATTATGTCTGGTAATTTTTAATACCAAGGCTGCCAAGCGAGTTTCATCATTCCTACGTATGGGGGCGCCACCTCTTAGCTTCTAAATTGCTAGATAAAGCAAAGAACGGCTGGCTGCCGCGGTCACGAAATTTTATACAGTATTTGCGCATCTTTTCCCTTTTCAATCAACGCTGGTAACAAAATACTAACCTACAAGAAACACAAGTCATACCCTTAAGGTATAGGTGTAATACAAATTTGTAAATCTAGGAAGTAATACAAGTTCAGACATAGATAATAAAATTTGTATAATAATAACAAATAAATCTAACTCTTGCTACTTAATATTTAATTGGCTATAAGCAATAGGTATACAAACATATAAAGTTGTATGGGCTTAACACAATATTAGAACAAAGCGGTTATAAGCCTTTTCCTTATATTATTTCGAAAAGCATTTATAGATGGCGAGAGGTCTGGTAGATGTTTATTCACACAAGTTGCGATATTATAGGAAAAGCTGCGTTTAAAATTTCTTTGAGATGATGTGGGATTTCCAGAGGATTTTGATGTCTTATATTGACTCGGCTAGTAACAGCCCTGCACTT
This sequence comes from Anthonomus grandis grandis, assembly GCF_022605725.1. Taxonomy (NCBI): domain Eukaryota; kingdom Metazoa; phylum Arthropoda; class Insecta; order Coleoptera; family Curculionidae; genus Anthonomus; species Anthonomus grandis. Next base: position 17,204,633 of record NC_065546.1, read on the forward strand.
AACTCTATCTATTAGGTAGGGAAGACATTTATTTTTTTAAATTCTATAGCAAAACACAGTGTAATTTAATTCTCTTCTTTGAGACATATTCAGCCAGGGCAAATCCTTCAATTTGTGTGAGACCCCATGTGGTCTTCGTATTCCAAATATGTACCTCACACAAGCATTTTGAAGTTTTTTGAGGCGCTTTTTGTCCCTATGATCAAGACAAGGACCATAAACAGTATCACAGAAATTCAGATGTAATTGTTCTTGTTTTTATATTCAACACATATCTTTGGGAATAAAGGGATTTATGTTTCAATGGAATGGAATGGAATAACCTTTTTGTAACTTTTTTGTTATATGGTAAGAAAATTTCAAGTCAATATCCATATATACACCAAGATTCCTACTCATGTTTTGAAATGAAGTTGGTACATTATTGATGTGCAACTAAATGCGATTAAGAAGGTTTTGTTTTAAAGTATATTTAGTAAATAACATAGTGACTTCTTCGGATTCAGCTGCAAACAATGCCTTAACGATTGGTCATAGAGCAATTTTAGGTCTTTATTTAAACAATGGTTGGCATATTCAGGATTAGAAGGATCAAAGGAAAAAATTGTCTGGGTGTCGTCAGTGTAAATATGATGTTTTGAATATTTTAAACACGGTTGACACGTATAAATCGAATAAAGAAGGGGACCCAAAATACTTCCCTCTGGTTCGCCAGATGAAACACTCCAATCCCCTGAATATTTGCCGTCCAAACAAACCCTCTGTTACCTAGCAGTGACAAAGCTTTTCATGAGATCCACAGCCTTAGTAGAAAAGCCTACAAAACCAAGAATTGACAACAAGATCTCATGATTAGGCATGTCGAAAGCCTTGCTGTAATCTAGTACTAGTGCTAATATAGTAACTTTATGGTCAAAAATATCTTAAGAGTAAAAGTATTAAGGCCTTACGCAAAGTCCTTAATTAGGAAAAATAATTTCATTACAAACTGATATTCTTGTGAAATCTACACTGATTATTTGTATCTTTTTCTGTAAAATATCTATGTTAAATAACGTAAAATCTTGGATCATGTAGAAAGAATACTATATTTTACATAAAGGTAATCCTCAGAATAAGTCGATCAGGATGGGCAAAGTATATTTCTTGTTGATTCTTGTTTCTTTTTTGAGCACACTATTGCCTAGGAAAATTCTGTCTTATTGCTAATGTTGTCCTGGTTTTTAATGATGAATAATTATTATAAAACAAGAAATTGTTATAAAATATGTATATATTTTATTGAACAAGATATTATTCATGGAAAAACACCTATCAGTGTTCTGCCAAAATAATTGTTATTTAAATAATTGCTATATAAATGATATAGCTGCCATATAAATCATTTTTAACCGCACCATTTAGTACCCAAATAAATAGAATTATTAGTGACAATCAGAAATTAGCAGTACGCCATACTTGTATAAAACGATGAAAGTAAATATGTATAGTTTACAAGAGTGGTACGAGTTTAATTATCTATGTGTCATTGATTCTAGAAATGACATGAAAATGTAATGATAGATTGGAATCAATCGATATTATAGCAAAACTTTTTAAAATTAACCATATTAATGAATTTTAATTTTTGAAATTATATATCGGTAATAAATTAAAAAAAACTAAGCTTTGTCATGTAAATGTCCACAGATAACAGTATATCTATAACAAAATAAGAAATCAAAAAAAAAAAATTTCTACCACTTGGTAATGGCTTTATCTAAAATAAATCAAAATATTGTTTTGTAAGAACATGAGTAGGAAAATTAACAGGGCATTGCACATATACTCCATAATTGAAGAGTGGTCGAGCTAAATGATCTAAGTGCCAAAATATATATTTTCGTTTTTTTTTCTCTCAATATATTCTATGTGCTACTGCCAATATCCTACTATGAGATCTAAGTGCCAATTTCATCCTAGGGCTTGCAAACGAAGTCCAAAGATGGGGCCACCTCTATGTCCGGCATCATATTCTTTGCTAATTGATCTAAGTGCCGGTATGCAGGTCGATATTCTTGGTTGGTTTGTCGTTAGATTCGATTGTTATTGTCTGTGTATTTATATGTTAAAGTAATTACAATGAACTCTATTGCGTTTGGCGATAATACAAATACGAAATCAAGAAGAAAAAAACAGAGTGAAGCTAGACTGAGTGGAAAATCTTAGGTTACACAAAAATCAAAGCTGCAAAAACGTGGAAAAGCCGTTCCCAAAAATGAGGTTAGTACGAGATTTTTAGCGATATTTCGCTTGAAATTTTAGACCGCTCGCGGCGCGGCCCGATAGTCAAATCTTTGTAGCCGATAGTTACATTACCCTGAGATTTTTTTAATTTCAGATCACCTGTAAATGTAAATTTAGCTGTAGGGATGTAATTGATATGAAAGTCAAGCTTTTCGATCTATACCATGGCCTTGAACTCAACGAGCAAGGCAGCTATCTCATGGGATTATTGCAAGTTTTACCAGTCCAACGTCGCCGCCATGGTACCTACGATGATTCAGTAGAAATCAGACGACAATGTACCATAGCTTTTGCTATTCCAGATGGGCAAGGTAACGTAAAAAGGGTATGTAAAAAAACGTTTTTGGAAATATTTGCTATCAGTCCGCAAAAGATTACCACGCTTGTTAGGCGTAAAAGGAGGGGCATACAACCTTCAAGGATAAACGGAGGATAAAGGAGGTTGTAAAAAATTCAAGTACGCTCTTCATGATAGACAGATGGTAAAAGACCACATCAACAGCTTTCCGAGGGACGAGAGCCACTACAGCCGTTCAAAAAGTAAAAAAGAATATCTTAGTCCGGACCTTAATGTCTATAAGCTATTCAAAGCTTTTAAAATAAAACATCCTGGTTGCACTATAATATACAAATTCTATAGAAGATTTTTTATAAAGGATTTTCCAAATCTTTCTTTTAGAAGACCTAGAGTTGATACGTGCAAGACTTCTGATTTACTTTTTTTAAGAAGCAAGGACATAGACTTTCATGTATCAAGAAAAGCTAAAAACGAGCTGGAGTTGCATCATAGAAAAACAGATAAAGCTCCTAAGGTCATTCAAGAAGACAGTGCGAGTAGTACTCTTCCAGGTAGCGATACCTGTACCATTACCATGGATCTACAGAAAGTTTTTCCCTACCAAAATTAACGCATAGTAATATGTATTACAGCCGCCAGTTGTCATGCTACAATTTTGGAATACATGTGCAAGATACGTCAGATGGGATAATGTGCATCTGGCATGAAGGATTGTCGGCATAGAGGACTGTCGGCAAATGGCATAATGTCTTCTACAAGCCTTGAACACAGGTCAGCTTTTAACTTATAAGCGAAAACTATATATATGGAGTGACAACTGCGCAGGGCAATTAAAAAACCGAATGTTCATTTTATTATACATTTTATTAGTAGCCAATGGACATTTTGACACCATCGACCATAAATTTTTAGTTTCCGGCCATAGTTTTTCGTCTTCAGATAGAGATTTTGGCCTTATCGAGAAACAAGCAAAACGTTCTAAGCTTCAGACAGTAAACGATGTCAAAACGGCAATTGCGGATAGAGACCTTCCAGGCTATACAGACATCATCAAAACTTATAAATACAACTAAACTAGGCATTACACAAGGGTCGTGGTTACGTGTGACGAAAGAAGAGCCCGGCATAGTATTCTACAAGAAAAATTTCAGTGACTTAATAGGATAGGAGAAGTGCCGTGTATTAAAAAAGGGTGTGACTGTGCAAAATTTAGAGTCGGTTGAGCTCTTAGCCTTGCCTGGTGTTGAGCAAATAAAGGAAAGTAAGAAAAAAGACATTAGCGCAATGCTAAAGTACATTGATCAGGACAATAGGGCATTTTTGACCACTATTTTAGATTTTTAATCATTTATTATTTTTGTGGACTTAGATCATTTCCGTTATTTCTTCACTTATTTTGCTTGATGAAGTTTCTTTGATGTCTCACCACAGAACATTTGTTTTAGTTTATCTCTGTGTTTGTTAATAAAGCCAATTGTCCATAAAAAAATTACATTTGTTTTATTTTCCTTATTTGTCAAGTTTACTTTGATTTCTAGCAATTTTTAATTTTGGCACTTAGATCACTTAGCTCGACCACTCTTCAATTCTCACTTAATGATTTCATAACAGGTAAGTTGTGGTTCAGATACAGCCATGGCAGGACATTCCAAGTAAAAACTGAATATTTTAAGAGTATATTGTTAGAGTCAAAATAAGACTTTTTTTTCTTATAAACATGTGTCCCAAAATGCTCCCCCTCAGAGCTACAGGCCGCGCAAATTGCTTAAAGAAAATCAGTTATTTCGAACACTGACTACAGTTATACGCAAAACCTTAAAAATTTGCAAGGTTGTTTTTCTTGGGTTTTTTTGAGTGCTTCTGATTTTTTCATCCCAAAAATAGTGTTAACTCAGATCCAAGAGGGCTTACTCTTATGAGGGCCTATATCTTAGGTTTCCGATAAGAGTTTTAAAAATCTGGAACACTATCTAGTTAGTAATAAAAAAATCTAATAATATCATTTTTTGCATTTTTTGATACAATTAATTAAATTTAACAAAAATTAAAGCAGTCACGGGCTACTTCATTTTTTCTAATTTGATTGTTTAATCGGGTTTAATAATCCTCCTTTTTCGTTTATTGATTTTCTCAAAAACGGTTAACTGTATCGAAAAAATAAATAATATCGAAACAATAAATCAAAGTTTTTTATGGCTAACTAGATGGTGTTGCTAAAATTTTAATTTTCGTATCAGAAACATAAGATAGAGCCCATCAGATAGGTAAACGCCCCTGTATCCTTCCCTAAAAATGGATATACATCATTTTAGGGACGGTAAATGGATAGGAGCGACAACTGTAGTTACGGTTCCAAATAATCGATTTTTATCAATAAATTTGCCCGGGCTGTAGCCTGAAAAGGAGCATTTTATGACATATAGGAAATTATAGGAAAAAAAAGTTTTATTTTTAGTCCAAATATTGTAACACCCTGTATAAGAGGGAAAGTTGATTTACTCGAAGAAAACGATTATGATTTTATTGGAACTTAGAAGTAAATTATTACAAAGCTTGGTTGGTTTGAAACTACTAACATTTAGAAAACAGCATTATAACTCTGCCAGTTTTTTGAAAGACTACCATGGTCATCTCAATATTTAGCTATATAGAATATTCTATTTTTATACCCAATGCAAAGGCTATTTTTGCCATATTTCGTATGCTTTTTCAATTCAGTGATAATATTAATAAATGTCTTTATTAAGAAAAATACAATTTCTAAGAGGAAAAGTACGTTTCTCAAAGGGCAAAGTCTAGCTGGCTTTAAGACCAGCTACTTAACATTAACCCTAAAATTTCATACAATAAATTATAGACTAAACAATACTATATTAAAATTTCTTAAATTAAGTAGATTAGGGGGTTGGGAAGGGCGGGAAGACTTTTCTTTACAAATGAAAATGCCAATCTTTTGTTAAGAGTAATGCATTTCGATGAGTTCACTCATCATCATCAGACTCTAACACTACATAGCTGTGATGTTTACAGCTATGTAGTGTAGTTTTCATTTGTAAAGAAAAGTCTTCCCGCCCTTCCCAACCCGCTATATTATAGCCACTTCACTTCAAGAGTGGCCTTCTACTTACAAATTAACTAGATTAATGATTAAAATTTATTTAATAATATTTTAATTTTTTGAATTAACAATTAATAAATACGACATAATCTAATAGCATCTAGTATCCAAGTGATCATTGATTAGGTGAGTTCTATAGAGCATAGTAGTTACATCCGGCTTAATAATTACATTGGAATTTTTGAGTTTACTTAACGTAGACAGCTCGTCACTGTATATTACCTCCACCAAGATTTTATTTGGCGACCTACTTTCCAAAGATTTCCTAGGCTGCCGAAAAGTATCTCCAGTGGCATATTTGGTGATCTGCTAAATTAAATTTTAACTTCCTAAGCTTTTCATTTAAACCACTATCAGATTCTATTTTAATAAATCTGTTTAAAATGTATATTTAAGTATATTTAGTTTAGTTTACTTTTTTAGGTAAGAGTCCTATACCATATTGTCTTCATAGCCTCAATCAATTTTTCCAAAAAAAACTATCATCTTATTTGGAATACTAAGTAAAGAAGTCCACTGAAATTTTATTAAAAACGTTTTCTGAAAAACAATATCTGAACGATAAAAAAGGTCCCCGATGTGCTGGTATCTAGAACTCAGCAAACAGTGTTGTATTTCCTTTAGAAGGATTTATGTTCGTGTAAACATGCTTTTCTGTTTATCCAAAGTATTTTCAACTTCCCGATATCCCAGGTTTCACAATTTGTGTTTGACAGGCGGCAGTTAATTCCTAAGGGAGCTATCGGTATTTGCTTTAGAGGCCTTTTTGGATATCCTAATTGTTGAATCGCCTTTCTGTGTAGGGAAGAATAAAGGAGTAAAAAATGTGTTTTTACAGCATAGAGTGAATTATTATTATTTATTTAAAATATTTTTTTAAATCTAATATCAGCAGAATTTAGAATATAACTGTTTCACATATAAACAAAAAATAATTATTTAACATGTAATTATTAATATTATTAATAGAATAGTTAAATATTTTTATTGAAATCTGTCTATCACGAAAAACCGAAGATGCCATGCATTAAATAAAAAAAAAGTCATTTTAAATTCACTATTTGTTTTATATTTTCCAAAAACTGGTATACTGAGGTCATATAACATAAGGACAGATGTTTTAGCAGTTAAAATTGTATGATTACTCAATGGAAGACCTTGAAAAAGTCGTTGATGATTGTTCTATTATCTATTCGCCAGCACCATTTGATAAATCCTGGTAATTTCAAATTTCTAAATTTTATGTTCTTGTTTGCTGTGACTGTAAGTGTTTGAAGACAATATGTATTTATTTATAATGGAACCTTGCTTATAGTGGATCCGTCGAACACAAATATCTATCACAGAGGTTTACCGGGGAGTTTCCCGGGAATCTCGGACTCGATATTCTTTAATGCGATAGCAAAAAACACTTTATTTGAGCTTGCGCTTGCAGTTGTTCTGTAACTGTTATTCGGATTGTCTTAAGTTGTTTGTATTTAACCTTTATAAAAATCTAGAAGAAAAAATAAAACGAGCCTTTACGATGCATGAAAAATTAGCAATAATAAATGATATTCAAAAAGGAACTTTTCAGACAAAAGGGAGTAGTAGATCCAGTTAAGAAAGTCCACGGATTCAATATTTGGAAGGCTCACGAAAAAAATGAAAATGATTGGAGGGTTCAAGTGGTTTTAACAAAAAAGAAAAAAATATTTTTTAGTAAGTAGGCCCATTATTTTTAATTAAGGCAGAAAATTTTTAAAAATTAATCGGTAATTCAGCCTTAGTATAGATAGAAATGTAACAGAGAGAAGGCTGGTTGGCTTGTATTTGGCCCCCGATAAATAATCATTATACAAAGAGTGATATATTTAATACCGCTTAAACTGGTTTTTTTTTAAATATTACCAGATACAATTCACAAGTAAAAAGGGAAATATGTAGTGGAGGAAAGATGTCCAAAAAACGTACCGCAGCAAAGATTTGCTCTTATGCTTTTGAAAGTGAAAAAACTTTAAAGGTATATTTTTTAAATGTGTACAATTTTGTATTTGACTTAGATTAATATGCACTACCTTTTACCTTTGTTTTGTTGTTTAATCATGTGGTTTAACTAATGCCTTATCTATTGTCTCAAGAAAAATTTCTTCTCGCTGCTTTAATAACGTTAATACCCTTCCTGAGGGCTATGGTTCAAAAGCTTGGATGACATAATTAATTTTTAAAGATTGTTTAAAAAAATGGTACAAAGAGCAAATCGAATGTTATTGCTAATAGCTTGCACAGTTCATTTGGAAATTAAACTTCGTTTGATGAAGTTTTTTTTTCGACCTAACGTAACATTACAAGGTCGTCATTAAGAGTTTAAAATAAATGAACCGAAAGCATATGAGGATTTAAAAAAATTCAGACTATAGAAAATACTTACGACATTTACAAAAACTTTACTATTCTGGAAGCTATAAATTTATTAAATCTTACATGGAAGTTTTTAAGCGAACAATTTATAAGTGTTTTTGATATTTTAGGATATTAAAAACAGAAGATTACCTTCCACTGGCCGAGTTTATAAGAATAAACAAATTAGGCGTTTTAAAAGATTTTGAGGATTTTAATGAAGTAGATAATAACGTCATTGCTCGAGAAGAATTACCTGCCATAGACTTGGTAAATCAAACACTTTAGGAGAAGAACTTGAGCGTAATGAAGATAATGATATGGTTAAAGAAACTGAGATAACCACAGAAGAGGCTTTTAGTTGTGGTCTTTTTCAACAGCACTAAAGTGTTTCCAAATTTAAATTATGTGAAAATTATTTTGCTGAACTTATAACTGTAAAGTGGGAACAAAAGGTGCTATAAGCCTAACGAGAAAGTTAATTAGGCGATAGACACATTCAAACCATTTAAGTCCCCCGATACAGATAGTCTCATACCTGTCGTGATCCAGTAGGGTAAAAAACTGCTGATACCCGCATTATGCAAAATATCTGCTAAAATCAGAAGAAAAGCTTATAGAAAGGTATATCAGATCGATGTGCTAGCCCTCTACATTAATACCAACAAACCTATTAAAGAGGTAAATTTGTAATCCTGGATAAAAAACTCAGCTACCAGAAGCACGTAATAAATACAAAGAAGGTTACGAAAACAATAATGTAAAACAACAAAAAAGACCAATGGGGAAACCCATCATTACATACGCAGCACCAATATGGTAGCATGCGGCAGAAAGGAGGACAGTTATTCAGGTACTTAACAAAACACAAAAAAAGTGTGTCTGGGTATAACAAAATCGACGTCTACGGCACCGACTACAGCCCTAGAATACCTGATAGAACTAAGCCCACTAAATCTAGTAGTACGAGCTGAAGCAATATCAGAAACAAAAAGCCTATTGTCGAATGGCGCAATGATCCTAACGATAGTTTTACACAATGTTTTATTTAAGAAGATACAGGACCTTGGGAATATGGCACTAAGAACGGAGAAAAGCAAGGTCATATCGCTACGCAGTCTCTTTGTAATTAAAGGAGGAAAAGGACCACTGCGAACAGAAGTTACCCGGCTTAGGTAAGGCAGCTACTAAGTACGGTACACTTCGGTTACACTACGTGGCATTGCTGGGGTATCTGTTGCCGTATGGACTGTGTGGCAAGAGAGGCTATGGGACAGTTTGAGACTAGGTCAAATACTGTACAAATCTGCTGGGGGATCTCGTGGACCTAGCCAAAGAGCAAAACTGGCTGCAGATAATCCTACTACAAAAAATAGGCTACCATAGCGCTATCAGAAGCATAATCCAACTTTCAATAAAGGGGGTCAACAACAGACTCATAGGCTCATAAACAACATGTTGTGTCAATAAAACCTGAAAAAAGAATATGTTAGACAGAGGTTGAAATGTAATGGTAAAAACTATTGCGAACAACGGCCAAAGCTGAAACTTTCAACAACTTCTAGACAGCCCGCCCTTCAGGAGGGGTAAGAACATACTGGGCTATTCCAGACAATAATTGGGAAATGTAGCAGAGGTTTTCACAGGCCATGCACCCTGCAGAAAACACCTATATTTACTCGGGAAAGTAGATACACCACTATATAGAGGTTGTAAAGAAGAAGAAGTCACTCTTCACATTCTATGTTTTTGCAAAGCATTCACTCAGACCAGAGCGAGAGTCCTGAGTGAAGCCAAACCTTTACTAAAGAGAATAAAAACTACACCAATGGGTAAGATACTGGACTTCCTAGAAGCAATGATCTGAACATGTGGGAGTAAATCCATGAGGGACAGTAGAACTGCAATAGAGCGGACTGCAGTGCATAGAACTAACTGGTACCACCCAGGAAGGAAGTTTTTCTACATAACCGAGCAACAGTCAGTCAATGGCAGCATTCAAATTTACCAACACACAATTTTACAAATATATGCCCGAGAACAAACAAGCCTACAGCACGACCATAGTGGCCAAGTGGCACAAAATATACAAGTCATGTGTATTTTGTACACTGTATCTCTAAGTAACCTAAATTATTAATAACTTAGTAAAGTTTCGAATGGCAGAGCAAATAAGTAAGAGGTGTGCGCGAAATAAACGAGGGAAGCTAACAATAAATACATACTTATCTTAGGTCAGGTTATCTCAGCGGGAAAAATCTAACAATTACTATTGTTAGATTTTTAGCACACATGATTTAAAAGAAAGTAATGTTGTTTTGCTCATTAATATGGAATTGCTTATCGTATATTGAGTTCTTTTATTATTAGTAACTTCTTTCACTTCATCTGGTTAATCAAATTACAATTTAATCCATGTGTCTATAAGAGATTTCTAAAAAGCCACAATGTAATATTAAGGTACCCTGTATTTATTAACAAATCTTGTATAATGCTAGTGTGCAAAAATTGATGAAATAACATTGCAAGGTATAAGGGTTGTCCGATTTTTAAGACTCGTAAAAAAGTGTATATATAAAGGTATAAAAATAAAGTCTTGTACGGTAACTCATATTAAGGATATTTTTATTATTTAAATGAGATGTAATATGTAGAATAATAGAATATTGTAATCAGTAAAGTAATCAAAAAGTATGCCCAAATTTTTCATCAAGATTTAAGCCCGAGGCTTATGATATGAGTAATTACTTAATTATCTCAATCTAATATTAAGCATGAATAAATAGCGTACAGGATTTAGAAGAGTTTGGTCTTAAATTATGATCATCATAATTTTTTTTTTAAATTATCTAAATATCTATGTTAAATTTATTAATATTTTCATTTATATTATCCAAAGAAAAATAAGTGTATATTTGAGAACCATCAGCATACTGTGGAATTTTTGAGTTTTTAATACAATTGCTCATATTGGCAATATATATGGAAAACAATATAGTTGAGTCATGAGGCATACCTTTGCAATAGGTACAAATTCAGATCGAATGTTTGGAAAATCTCTCATAATTTCCACACAAAAGGATCTATTAAATACTGTTCAAACAATTTTACAGATTTATCGGAAACTCTTTAGGAATGAAGCTTGTCTAATAGGATATTATTGCTAATCGTATCAAATTATCAGTTTTTTTTCGTCATTGCGATGAACATCATTTAAAAGATTAACCAAGCAAGTAGAAATGCTGTAACCAGATCGAAATCCTGACTAATATGATGGGATAAAATTTGACGTATTTAGGAAGTATAATATATTATTCAATAATTTTAAAAACCGAAAGAATACTGATCGGTCTTAGATCGTTCAGTTCTTTAGGATTCATACTTTCAGCTAGCGATGTTAGTTAAAGTCGACATCGTCCAGAAGCCTAGATCTTCGGCATCCTGCAAGCATTTGACGATTATCCCACTACAAGTACTAGGAAATGGTGCTAAATGGTTTTGAGTACCATGCTCGTAAATAAAAATATACTTTTAATAGTATCAGCGTACAAGGACTTGAATGATGATAATTAGCAAAAGGTAGTTTGCTCTTAAAAGGTAATATTTAACTGTTAAGCTGGTAGTTCAATACAAAATTTAAGTAATAACTATTACAAATGTTTAGTTGGAAAACCAATAAAGCATGTTTAAATAGCTTATTTTCTTTCATACTTTTATTATTAAAATTATATTTTATTATCATACATTTTCAGTTTTTGTTTTACTTTTTAAAGGCAATTAGATATCTGAGTTGGGAAAACTCGTTTGAAAAGCCATAAATTAATTATATTTTTAAGTCTCAAATGGGTGGTAGTATAAGCCATTCCGCCCAGAAAAATGTAGTAGGCTTTAATTTTAATAAAAATATCCGCTAAAATAATATGAAGTCAAGTAATATCTAATGAGCTTTAATAATTAATTGATATATTTTAAAAATTATTGTCAAAATTACTGCTTTAAAAAAATTAGCTAGACTATTTTTTTTTACTTATAACAGAGAATAGATTTTATCTACATGCTTTTTTCTAATAATATACTGTAGCTTTAATAATAGGTAACAATAATAAAATAGAAAAACGAATGGTAAAGATGAGTCTTGTAACGAAGTTACAAGATTTTGTTTATATTTTACAGAAATATGCGTTAGCCCAGACAGTATTTTACCAAACAAATCAGATAGTAAAATGAAAATCTTGCAGTCTCCCTTCACTTATTTATTAAACATTTAGTTATTTAAAAGTCCCTACATCTTTCGGACACAGTGGTATCCCTCATCAGGGAATAAAAGGTTTAAAATTGGTATTGGATATACGCCCCAGGGTTTGATTTCATGTGAAAAAACCCTCTATTTATTATTATTATTTTTTTTTTAATTTTTATTATTTTTAATTTTATGTAACTGTTTTTGACAAGGACCAAACAATATGCTAAAAAATATGATATGTCAGGTTTTGAACCGTTAACATTTGATTCTAGAATGTATAATTTATCTAAAAGTGATGTGTATTGTATGCTTTACCTATGAGTTATAGGTGGCTTGTAACTATAAACATACCTAGATTAAACCGACCTAACTTAAGAGGTTTCAAGACTGGGTAGTACCCAGTATAGGTTAGATTTTGAATAAGTTGTACCCAGTCCTTCGTAGCCCGTGTTGTAATCCGTGGTCTTTATTGTTTGACGTCCTATTTATTTTTAAGACAGTGAGGAGTAATGAATGCCTAGAACCAACAGTTTCTCATCACTAGAGTTTATATTCTTCAGTTATTTTCATTAATATACAAGGTCTAAATATATACCTTAGAACGGCCTGCTAAAAGAAATGACATGACTTGTTATGCAAAAAACATAATAAACTATGATCCAGCCTTCCATAATTTTCTCAAAAAGCCCGGTTTTCTTGTGCACATATGGTCAACACTTTTCCTCCAGATTTGACCTAAAAATATCTGGTTTTGAAGACTGAACTTAAGTTTTTATACCTTATAATGTCACCTGTTGATTATTCGTACCGTTTTCCTTCCGGAAAACTCAATTTTTTTTGAGTTACCTCAATTACATTCTTTTGACCCGAAAATAGTTTGTAAACGTTCATGCTGTAAATATTTGCTAAATTCTTACCGTGGATATAAAAGGAGCCAGGTTCACCAGGCTGGGTCATTCCGATTCCGAGTCCTGTTACCACCAGATTCCGATACCAATAGACGTTCGTTGCAATAGAGTCGTACCGGACTATGCATGCAAAGTACACAGTATTTTCGGGTTTTTACTAGTATTCCTTTCAATGTTCTTGACAGTTTGTTAATTAGTGCTGAGTTTATGGCTTTGTTGCTCGAATGCCACTCGCTTCCGTAACCGCTCGTAGATAAAATTCATCACCCCGTCCTTTTATTCATACCGCTTTTAGTTTGGCTTTGAATATAAATACTAGTGCTTGCGATATTTTCTTACCAATAAACCACCTCTGCTAGACCATAGAGATTGATAACTGGGGTTGTTAGGTTTTAAGGAATTATTTTCTTATATTTAACATAAAAACCTGTCCATCACTACCTAATTTCTTTACGATGAGGGACTCTAAGCTCTTTTAATTATTAAGAGTGGTACCCGAGGCATTTTTTTCCGATTTTCCTTCAATGTCTATAGATAATCTTACAGGAGTGAGAAGTGGACAGATGCCCTGGATTGCCAAAGTTAGAGGGGTCTACGTTGCACGTAAAGTACAACATTTATAGTAGATATATTAACCTAATATGACATCTATCTTAAAAGGCAAAGTTAAGGATGGCTTAACAGAAATGTTTTAAAATATTTTGCTTACATTAAATTTAAATACAAAAGCAGTTGATTAAAAACATTTGATATATAAAAATGTTTTACAGAACTCCAAAAAATTTTATCAATAAAGAAACTAGAAAGTACTTTCAAAGATGTATTATTTTAATAAATTCAAAATATCTTAATAACTACAAGAGCTAATATATAATTAAAAATTAAATACCACTTATTTGCAAATATAATTGCCTATAGGTAAAATGGAATGGGTCATCCATTTTTCTCTCTCTGCCTCCAACAGTTTCCAGTATCGCAATTTATACCTCCATAAATGGTAATTAGCAAATGAACCTCCAGGGAAATAAATCTGAAAAACTGTCTAAATCAGAGAGTGACACTATCTAAACACTGAAATATATAAAAACTTTACTATCTTTACCAGAGCGATAGAATTTGATTATTTTGGACCTTGATATCATTATTAGCTAGAATGTGGCTTAATATATAAAATTAAAAGTCATTGGACTAAAACACTTTATAGTAATTATATTCTGGTTATTAAAAAATATGTGTACATTATCACTTATTAACAAATAACATAAAAACTCTTCATGGCATTTTCTATATATTCATGTCGTTTTTGTTGACATCGTCATTTCTACTTTAAATTCAGAGACAACAAAATGCAACGTGACTTCCTCAACAGAGCCATTTCCTAAACAGGCAGCTCTAAACTAAGAAACTCCGGAAATCCTTTAAACTTTTATACGACTTATTTCTGAATCCGAGATCGTTTTGTACTGTATGCCGAAAGCATCCGTACACATATGTATATATATGATATAACATATATATATATATATATAGTTACAGGGAGGGACAGATGAGCGGAAGATATTGAAAAGCCAAGAATAAAATTTAAATAATTTTTTTTTTAGTGGTACATAAATTGTTATTATTTATAGTAAAAATAAATATTTTGTACTGAGAATAGAGTTTCTAGGTAAGGCTAAAAAAATAAAGACTGGGACAAACTTATAAATATGTGGAAATTATAAGCCACAGTTGTTAAAAAATCAAGTTTTATAATTAAATAACTATTGTTGTGCCATATTAGTCTCTCGCGCGATTCGTGACGCAGTATTTTTAAACAAAAAAATGCTAAAAGGTACCAAATACCTAATCACTGAATACTTATCGTTGTTTTAAGCAAAAAGTTAAATTAACGTTAAGAAGGTGTAAATCATAGTGTAATAATTGATTTAATATATTTTTGTAACTTTCATGTACAAAAAAAAACTAATATAAATATTATTCCATAGCAATTAGATCACGAAGGGCAGAGTCAGGAATTTTAATTTTTTTTTCAGGAATTTTTCTTAACTTTTACTACCCGATTTTTCCCAAAGCTCGTGGATTTCCAAAATATAGTCCTTCGCACGAAACAATTTAATAAAATATTGTATTAGGAAAGAAAGTGACGCCGGTTTAGGACTTCAAATAAAACTTATTTTATTGCAGCAGAATGCCGACGTTTCGGCCTTTATTTAGACCATCTTAGGGCTATTTCTGTTTAAAAAAACAAAACCTTTAAAGACCTTATATTTTTTTTTTAATCACAACTCAAGCGACAAAACAAAAAAATATGTAAACACACTCATCGGCGACTGCAGCAGTCGCATCACTTCATAATGTTTGCTTATTTTATCACTGGATACAGGCTGATTTTTGAAACAAAAATAGCCCTGAAGATGGTTGAAAATGAAGGCTGAAACGTCGGCAATTCTTCTGAAATAAAATCAGTTTTATTTAAAATCCTAAACCTGCGACACTTGACATTACACTTGACCTACATACGTATTTTTTTTTCTGAAAATAGTGGTTCACATATTTTAAAATACAAACTTAGGCTGATTCAGAATTTTAAAATATAATCATTACGATTATAAATATAGATTGAGTTTTTTTTTGCTGAATATTAACTGATTTCTAATAAAGCAAAAGTAAAATATATTAATGTTCTATATCTGTTTTACCAAATTAATATCTTCAAGGATTTTATAATTGTCTGTACATCCAGATAAAGCGTTTATTTTCGGCAGTGTCATTCCGCCCCAATTATACAGAAACAAGGATCAAGGGAGTGATTTATTTGAGATCGGGCTTTGTTTAAAGCAGATTAGTTATTACAAAGGAAAGTTGAATTATTTCAAAGGGTTATTTAGATCATGTTATCTCAAAATTGGCAAAGCCGCAATATTAATTGAGTTAAATAACTTAAGCCTTTAGTTTTCAGTTGTGCTTTATTTAAGAAAACTAATTATTGTGAAAATCCTTTATAGTGGCATATACATTTATTATTTACCATATACATAATCCAAGAAAAATTATATTCTTTTCTTAAAAAAAAGATAAAAAACTGCATAATAAAACAAAAAAAGATTTCTTTTTGATTTAAGATAATGCTTTGTACATATTTTTATGTATCATACTAGAAGCTTTATTTAAGTCAACAATTCAGAATCTGTGTCAAATAAAAAAATGAACAAATCAAATTTTGCGGCAAAATTCAAACCTAAAAAATTGAATAAAAAATTTGTTACCAAAAAAACGTATTTTCAAAAACTAGATTTTACACTAGGTATTATATTATTTATTTCATTTGTATTACAAAAATTTAAAACAACTAACATAGAATTCACTAATTTCAGACCTAATCTAGATATATAAATTACTTTTAAAATCATGCCTAAATTAAATAGAACACATAATGTAACAAAAGATATGAAAAAACAACAAACAAAAACGAACAAACCTGCTAAAATTAATAAAAAACAATAACGCTGCAACTCAAGACAAACATAAAATTCGTCGATAAGTCTATAGATTGAAACGGAAAAAGTCATTATATCTAGTAGTATCAAACAATATTTCAAAAATATTGTTTTATTTAAATTTATTAAGACTGCCGATTATTTTCAAGCTGTTTGGTAATTTATTAAACGCCTTGCTGATAAAACGCTTAAACTGATCTTTGTTTGCTATCTGCAAACAAAGACTGCAACTTTAAACTGCACTACCGACACATTAATTTAAAAATAAAGTTCTTAGTGTATGTAAATAGTTTTTTTTTTAAAGCATGACTATAATCAAGATAGTTTCTGTAAAAATTGAAATAATCAAACATTTTAGTGAGGAGATTATGCCTTTTAAAATAGTCCGGCTAGAATGCTACCCTTGAAATAATCAAGGAAGAGAGTAAAGACTTGCAAATTAAAATGCAAACTTAAGGTGATTTGGAAATTCAGGCTTGGAAAAGTAAATAAGTGCTGAAATAGCGGTGTTTGTGGTAATACCGACTTAATTTAATTAAGGCCACTTAAAACGTGTCACAAATTCACATTTAATAGCAATTTTCTTGGAATATTATACATAAACTCGGATAAAGTAAAATTTAAACTCATGCTGTTTACTTGTTATTTCCAATTTAGACTTGGAATTCTACTTCTTTAAAAATTCTATACTTTTTTCTACATCCAAATAAAATGCTTATTTTGAGTTGTATCATTCCACTTCTAATTATACAAATACAAGAATCAAGGTAGTGATTTGATTTAGGTAAGACTTGGTTTAAAGAAGATTAGTTGCAGAGAGGACTGATATTATTTAAGGGGGTTACTTAGATCTTGTTATCATGAAATTAAGTATTTTAGATCTTTATTAAGGTTAATTATCTTGGAACTAACCAAAGCATACGATTGTTTGAATAGGGACCTGTTTATAAAAAAATTAGAAAAATATGGTATTAGGGTAAATGTAATAGAGTGTTCTTAGTAATAGTTATGTAATAGTGTGTAGTTCTCCTTCTATTTCTCGAATTGTGGCATTGTCTATTATAGTGTTAATGTTTTTTTCCTTTCATACATTCTGTGTCTTTCCTTAATTAGGAGATCAATAGGGATTAAGTCCGCTAAAAGGAGCGCTGCATCAGCTGATACAGTATAATATGCACTAATGCATCTCAGCGCTGCTGAGCGTTGGCATGACACAAATTTGTTGCGGTTTTTTTTTGTATTTATTCCCTCTCTCCAAATAGGTGCTGCATATCAAACTATGGATTGGTAAGTGAGTGCTAATATTCTTCTTTTTGCATAGGATGGTCCTACAATATTAAGCAGAATGGCAGCGAAAAGTTTTGTTTGTTTTTTCTAATATCATTGTGATATGGGGTGTGTACGTCAGTCTGTAGTCCAGAACTGCACCAAGGTACTTAACATGCTTTTGTAGCACTATTCTTACGTCTCCGAAGTCGTATATTATATTTCTTCTGTTTACGTAACTCCATCCAAAGACGACACTGGTGGTTCTTTCAAGGGCAACTTCGAGATTATATGCTTTCATCCATGTTTTTATTTTGTAGAGTATTTAGTTTTCTTTGTTAATGTTGTCCTGTAGACTACTTGTCCTCATCAGAATTGCCAGATCCTAAATTAATAACAGAAATCAAATAGTAAAAATATTAAAGCATGGGAAAACAGGTTATTCTAAATGTGTATTTAATGATACAGGAATTGCACAAGGCAGCATACTTGGTCCGGTATTGTTCATAATATTTATTAGTGATCTTAATCTCCTAATAAATTTACCTAGCCAGAAGATTGTTAAATATGATAATGATACTAATATTATTACTGGTAGATCATCAAAAGGTTTATTAAATAAAATAGAAGAATTCTTTGACATGATCACATACTGGTTTTATAGAAATAGGCTAATTTTAAACAAAAAAAAAATTATAATGTTTCGAACAAAACAGTTAACATACAAAAGCCTTCGCAATGAAATTTGGCATTAATGATTTAAATGTACACGAAAAAGCCAAGATGTTATTTATATATAAAATATTTATTATTATATTTATATATTATATATATAATTTTTATATATATCAATGAACACCAACTGGTCATACCATATAAACCAGCTAATAAAAAAGTTAAATTCTTTTTGTTATGGTATTAGAATAGTTGGAAAATACATAAATGAAAAATCCTTAAGAATGATGTACTTCACTAACTTTGAATCTATTGTTAAATATAGTATAATTTTTTGGGAAAAAGATAGCGTGATGCAAAATGTTTTTATTGTTCAAAAAAGGTTGATAAGAATTGTAAAAATGGGTATTCTTATGAGTAGTTGTAGGTCAGTTTTTAAGGATTTGGGTATTATGACCGTATATGCCTTATTGTATATATGTGTATGTTTAATTTTTTATTTTTAGACTTTTTTTAAGTAGCGTATAAACTTTTTTTACAGTACATATAATCCAAGATTCAAAAAGTACATAATGAAACAAAAATATATATTAAAGAACTACTGGGTAGTCAAGCATACTTCCTCTAATTTTAGAAGGCAGTAAATTTAATAATAATAATAATAATATTAACGTTTAATATTTACCATGAAAGTTACATAGAATATAAGCTTACAGGTTTGTTTCATAATTAAGATTGTAATGTTTCAGACTCCTGCATGGAAAATGCAGGTTCTGTTCTACCTACACAGCTACGGCATAAAAAACTTTTGGACTAAACTAATTTTTAAATAAAACTATCGAGATAAACTAACAACTAATAAATTAAACTAAACCACTAGATTCATTATTCATACATTAAATCTAAGTAGTTGATGATTTGGTACAGATTACAATAATACAATAATTAAATAAGGGAGAATATATCTAATACTAGCCATTCAATTACAATTTATAAAAAAGAAAAATTAAAAATAAATATTTTAGCTCTAATATGCATGTTACTGATTATGTAATAAAATTTGCCTTTCTTTTGTTTTAAATCTATAAATAGAATATAATAGATAATATAATATATAGGAGAATGATTTTTTGAAAAATTGATTTTTGTGTTTACGAATAATTAAAGATTTAATTTTTAAATTTATTTATTTATTTTATTTATTTATGATACTCTTTAAACACTGAGCAGACAGTAATTACATGTAAAGGCAGCAACAAAAATTAAACTAAAACTTTAAAATACTACAAAATACAACGAAAAACAAAATTAAAATAAATAAAAATATAACGTGGTTTGTAATAAGAAAATATATAGGATACCACTGTATCTATAAATCTATATTATACCTATATCTATTTTTAAGGGTCAGCCTTAGATCTGTAGAAGATATATTAAATGAATCCACATGAACTTGATTAAAGAACTGGTTCATAATTGCCATCACATTATTCATTGGAGATACACTATCGGAAATAACACAAAATAAATTGTGTGGATTCCAAATCCTTCAATTGACTTTTGGTACATTTATTTTGATGAAGTTTATAAGATCACAGTTACAATATTTAATGTTGTTTATAATAAAGAATAAATATATCACTTGTTGTATTCTCCTATCCAAAAGAGATTCCATCATAAAAGTCTTAAGCATACTCGTATATGTGATCATATAAGGCTATTCATTGTGCTTTCTAACATAGAAATACCTGGCAAATCTTTTTTGAACTTTTTCAATTTGATCAATATGTGTTATAGGCATCCAAATATGTGACGCATATTCCATGTGCGGTCTCACCAAGGCATTATATAATCTTATTATAGTTGGTATTTCAAAAATCTTGCTGTTTCTAATTATAAAACCCAAAGATTTAAGAGCCTTTTGTATAATGTACATGAAATGATTATTAAACTTGAAATTCGAATTAAAAACAACACCCAAGTCTCTGGTTTCAATGGAACGGTTTAATTTAATGCCGCTAATATGATAGTTATACTCTACTGGATGGATTTTTCTTGTATATGATACTACAGAACATTTATAAACATTCAATGACATTCCATATGTTTTGAACCAATTACTAATAATCTCAATAATTTAAGTGGTGAATGTCTGTACAAAATGTAATTTAGTTGTATAGGTAGGAAAAACTGCGGTACCGTGAAATGGGGTGAATTTGATTTCGCGGGGCGACTTTGATCACCATAACAAAATATTTTACATTTAAATTTCCCGCGCATATTAAGTGCCGATTTTTTCCGTTCGGTAAAAAATCGTATTCAGTAATGGTGTAGCTAGTGATCCATGTGCATGTTTTTTGTTAGTTAAACGTTTTTTTTGGAGTTTGCGGCTCTCAAACATGTAAGTAATATTTAGACTAAAATATAACCTTCCAAAATTTGACTGCTATTTAAAAATACATGCAAATTGTGGATATGTGCGTGATATATTTAGTATCCTAAATATCTTGTATTTTTATAACCTCAAAATGAAGTTTGCGGCGTTGCCGGATTTTGTCAAATTTTAAAATTTATTGGATGGGGTCAAATTGATCAACTGAATGGGCTGAAATTGATCAGCAGATTGTAAAGCTTATATAATTTTAAGGGTATAGTACTACTAGTAATAATAATATTTTTGCTTTTAGAATATTGATATAATGCCGAGAGTTTATAAGAGAAAAGTTGAGGCACGAAGGTACAAAGACTACGGTCAAGAGTCCATAGAAAAAGCGTTAGAAAAGGTCATAAATGAAGAGTGGAGTTTACGCAAAGCTGCAAAATGGTTCAAGATTTCTTACGGGACCTTAAATAATAGATACCATGGGCGTCATGTTAAAAGTAACGGCGGGCAAACCGTTTTTAGCTCCAATGAAGAGCAATCAATTCTTAAATGTGTTGCTATTTGTGGCGAATGGGGGTTTCCTCTTAATTTAACAGATTTAAGGCATATGGCAAAAAACCTGCCAGATACCCAAGGTCGTTCAGTGGCAAAATTTAAGGACAATTTACCCGGTACCGATTGGGTATTTTCGCTGTTAAAAAGACATAACAATGTAATAACATAAAGGCCTACAGCTAATATTAAAAGGGCTCGTACTGATGTTTCCAGACAAACATTAACTAAATATTTTGAAAACCTTAAAACAACTTTAAATAGTATTCCATCAAGCAACGTATATAACTATGATGAAACTAATTTGCTTGACGACCCTGTGCGCAAAAACCTAATATATTCCTGTGGAGTAAAATACCCTGAACGAGTGTGCAATTTTACTAAATCTGCAACCTCAGTGATGATGTGTGGTTCTGCAGCAGGAGTTATTTTGCCACGATATGTAATTTATCGAGCAGAAAAAATGTGGGCGCAGTGGACTGAACAAGGACCAAAATTAGAACCCTGTTGCATAGATAGATGCTGTACAGCTGGATCACGATACAACCGAACGTCACATGGGTGGATGGACGCCGAAACTTTTAATGACTGGTTTAAGTCTGCGTTTCTTCCACATGTCAAAAGACAGCAAGGGTGAAAAATTCTAATAGGCGATAACTTAGCCTCACATTTCACAGAAGAAGTTATTAGACTGTGTGAAGAACATAACATTGGATTTGTATGCCTGCCAAACAACGCGACACATTTATGTCAGCCGTTGGACGTAGGGTTTTTCAGGCCATTTAAAATGGCCTGGAGAGAAGTCTTGCTAGAATGGAAAAATACGTATCCGACACATTCATCAATTGAAAAAAAGGATTTCCCACATTTGTTGCAAAAAACCTTGGTGACAATGGATAGTAAACTATCCAAAGATAAAATACCTCATGCGGTTAAACGAAATCTTATTTTTTCTTTTGAAGCAAGTGGCATAGTCCCTTTAAATCCAAACCGAGTATTAGACAAGCTGCCTAGAAAAGATTTTAAGCAAGACCAAGCGCAGAACGTGTTGGTAAATTACTTACAACAACAGAGATTTTCAAATGCTTCAACAAGACGAAATAAGAAGAGAACAAAACTTGATGTTCAGCCAGGGAAAAGTGTGACAGCCCAAAATGATTCAGACAGCGACGTTGAAGAGCCTATAACAAATGATAATTCCGACTATGACATGACCGCCGACGATCTATTTATCTAGTTGCAGGAAACCGAGGAAATTGAATATTTAGAAGTGAGTCAAAGTGAGATCAAAATTGGGACATTTTTATTGGTTAAAGGGTTGGGGGGCATGCGAAAAAGTGTTAGCTATCGTTACAAAGCTACAGTTCAAAATTTCAATGAAAACGAATTCGAAGTTCTGGGACTAAAATCTGTCGATGGAAGAAAAACTGTTTTTAAACCACAAGAAGGCATGGAGATGTAAATCCTTACTATACGCATTACTGCTTCTATCTATTAATTGAAGATTTGTTTCTTTACTTTTTGAATGTCTTTTATAAGTTTTTGTATTTTTAAACAAGTGTTTTTAATAAAGTATTAAAAAACTGCAATGTTCCTTTTTTATTTTACCTACAAAAATAACCAATTAGTGGAATTTTATGACTGATCAATTTCCTCCTAAGTGATCAATTTCACCCCAAAACCTAGAATTATCTGTAACTTTTAAACGGATTGATGAACTTAGGCGGGGGTTAAATTGTTCATAATGCATTTTAAGGCATTGCAAGAAGAATACAATTATATGGCACTGATCAAGGTCACCCCCCTTTGGTATGAAATTGATCACACCCTATTTTGGCACTTTTTTAAACAACTTTAAATTTAGAGCAGATACGATTGCAAAATCCTTTTACGGCATCCATACACAATCATTTATGATTAATTTTAATATTGATACGCAGTTATCAAAAGAGTTATTAGCAAATTTACAAACGAAATGATCAATTTAACCCCGTTTCACGGTATTTAATAATTTCATAAAATAGCACACTGGAATGTGGCTTACGTATATTAAACATATTAAGCCACTTAAGATCATTAAGCTTATGTGATACATGACCTGGCCTATTAATACCATAAATAAAACGAATACAAGAGTTTTGCATTTTTTGAACTCTATAGGAGTCTTAACTACCTAGACAAGGTCCATAAACCAACCACATCACAATGATTAAAATTTGACAACACAAGAGAGTTGCATGGCTCACGTTTAATATTTAGATCTAAGTAATGTCTATGAGGGTACATGGTTTTTAGAGCACAATAAGACTTTTTAAGATTATTTGATATGTGATCACTAAACTTTAATTGTGAATCAAGTGTTAAACCCAAACTCTTGGTACTCTCAACTACTTAAAGTTTTTGATGCCCAACAAATAAAGAACATTTTTCATAAATAGTCTTTATTTAAACTTTACTACCAAAGAGAATAACTACACATTTTTTAGAGTTTAATTTTAACATATGTCTACTAGAGACTTAAACAAGTGCATCAAGATCAGAATTTATATAGTTCAAATCATTTAAATAATCAAAAGGTAAAAAGAAGTGATAGAACTACGTATCATCTGCATAGAAGTGATACTTACAAAGTTCAAGGTATTGAGGAAAGCATGTTATATAAATACTAAATAGAAGTGGCCTCAATATACTACCTTGGGGCACCCCATTAAGAACTGAAAGACAATTTGAAAAGGATGCAGCAATTTTTACCATTTGAGACCTATTACTTAGAAATGACTTTATTAAAGCTCTAGCATGATTTGAGAATCCTATGTAGTGCAGAAGAGCTATCAATATTTGATGATTTAAAAAATCGAAAGCTTTAGTGAAATCTAGTAATACTAGAGCAGTGACTTTGGTATTGTCTCGGGCACGAAAAATGTCATCGATAATATCTGCCATTGCTGTTGTGCAACTAAATCCACTTCAAATTCCAGATTGCTTAATACATAATATTGAAAATCTATTAATATGGTCCCTTATTTGTACATCTAATACACGTTCTAATATTTAAGACATAACCAGTAGCACACTAATAAGCATATTTTTATTATGTGTGTAATATACTCGCAAATATGAAGACAGCAAAGCTCAATAAGAGCTATATTAAGACCGTCTGATCCAAAGGTTTTACTTTTTATTTTTTTACCTCATAATTTTTCACTGGCCTGAACTGCAAAGAGTAATCTATGTCACTTTTTTTATTGGTTGAATAAAAGTTTGAAGGCTGATTTGAGATAGTAGAGTTTATAAAAAAATTGTGAAATTGATCAACATCATTAAACTGCACCGGAATATCTTTTTTCTTAGAAGGAGTTTATTTAGTTCCTCCCATTTTTCTCGAGTACTACAATTTTTAAATTTATGCTTATAATAGGCTTTGCGTTCCATTCTTATTGAAGCTGTTGTTAAGTTTCTTAATGATTTATAATATTCCCATTTTTTGGACGTTAAGCGTGTTTGAATTGTTCAAGAGCTGTATCTCTTAATTTCTGCATTTTCTTAATATTCTCCGTAATCCAGGGTAAGAAGGGTTTTTTAGGCAATGTAATTGTTTTAAGAGGAGCGTGAATATCAAATAGTCTAGTTATAGCGTTGTTAAGAAACACGACTTTTTGATTAACATCAACGATATTCTAAATATAATTAAACGGTATCGATTGAAGGTCATTTTGAAATATCGAAACTAAATTTTTTGTTAAAAGATTATCGCATTGTAAAATATTAATATTAAAGTCTTCCATACAAAATACGTTGTCATCCAAAGAAAACTGCTGAATATTCGATCTAGGTGGTGTGTAAATTATTCCAATAACAAAATGTTTTTTCTTTATTGTAATTTTTGCTTAGACATACTCTAAAAACTCATGACTCTCAGAAAAGGGAACTTTAGTTTTAAATTGATTTCTAATATAAAGAGCCACACCGCCCTCGTGGCCATACGCCCTATTGCATCTTTTTAAGGTATACTTAATTATTTAATTTTATATTATTATTTGGTATATCTGGATCTCGCCTAGCCAAGTATGCCAATATTCAGTCACGCCAACAATGTCGAAATTATTGTTGGAAATGGTAGTCTTAAACTCGTCCAAATGCTGAACTAGTGATTTAACATTAATTTGAGAAATAAGTAAAGATATATTGTATCTACACTAAATAATTATTTAAAGTGAGAAAACTAGAAAAAAATGCAGCAAGTATTTCAAATCTTTCTTTAAACAACTAAAATTAAGTTTAACTAAACTATTTTACCTTTATTTTGTTTTTTTACTTTTTGTTCCTTTTTTTAACCTGGAGGTAGAACTGGTTCTAGCGGCAACAGTTCTGGTAAGAATACGATATAAAACCGTAGAAATGTTGTTTATGACGATTTCCTGGCTCTTTTCTGATTTATCTTGATTCTGATTAACCTTGACTAGTGGAGCTACCTGGAGATCGCAAGTGTTAATTTGCCCTTTTCAGTGTTAACACAAGGTGGCGTTGAAGGTGCACTATTATAACGAGTTAGCTGTTTCTTATTAATAAAGAATTCTGAAATGGATATCTCATCAGCCTCTAGATCGATTACACTAAACACTTTTTCATTAACTATTAGTTGGTTTTGTGATATTTTTGCCGTAAACCTTTACTTTTGCCTAATTTAAAAAATGTGTCAATATTTTTTTGCTCCTGCTGTTGTTGAGCAGTAAGATCATTGTAATCCCAGTACTCTTTAATTTATATAAGTTTTTCAGTACCAGTTGCTTATCTAGGAAACGAGTAAACCTAATAATAACTGGTCTATTGGGCTTTCCTTTTTTGCCAACTCTGTAAATATTGTCAATACTTTATAGATTTATTTGAATTGACAACGGTCACTTAACAGTTGATAAATTATGTCTTCCAAATTATCATCGCTTTCTTGTAGTCCAAAAACCTCCTTCCAGTTCCAAGATTCTATCTTCCAAAACTTGTATTTTTTCTTTAAAATTATTTAAATCATCCTATATAGTCTGCACATTGATCTTAATAGCATTACTTTGCAGCTTCACCTCTTGCAATAGTTAAAAGATCTGGTCATTAGCTATGGAAGACATTTTGCTTAAATTTAATGGTTATTTTAATTTTTCCTATTTTGATAAAAAAATTTTAGATAAGATTATGAGTTCATGAAAAGCTAAACAAATTGAATAGGAATAAAATCTAAGTTTAATGAATTAAGCCAATATTGATTTGTATTTAAAAAACAGACATAAATGTTAAAGCTTCATATAAAAATATAATTTATAATTATGTAGCTATCAGATCTCTTAACTTTTATAAATTTTGATTTTATACTACATGTAATTAATGGATATACCAGAGAAATATAAAATTATATTTGAGAAAAATAAGAAAAAAATCTGTTAAAATAAAATAGTAAATTTTAAATAAAAATATTAAAAGTTATACATTAATAAGGGAAAATGCCTAAAACTTCAATATCAAATTAATTTAATTTTAATGAAAACTCACTATTACCTAAAATTTATTAATTATTTTTTAATTCAGTCAACTCTAAACATCAATAAAAATACCTAATTATTATTACACTTTATTTGAAATTATCACATAAAAAAAGCTTTAGAAGTTTAGTTCAAGTTGCAAGTCAAGTTACTTAAAATTAAGATTTTACAAATAAAGAACCAATATCCGTTGTTCGTCATCCGTCATCATTCCCGTCAAAATTCTACTAACTCAATCAACATTGGGTTGGTGTGAATAAATTAGAACATATAAAAGTATCAGTTATCTACAGAAAATGAATAAAGCATTCAAAAAACTAACGAATTAAATATCGGAGGAAATAGATTTTTTTCATGTAAGAATATTTAATAATACTAGTAATTAATAATACTAAAATAGCTAAAGCGATTTTATATTAATATTTTTAAATTTTCTTTTCCTCCGTAAACTAAAACATCTTAGGTTTGGTCTTCCTCAGAAGTTAATCCAGTGAAAAATAAGTTTTTTACAGTTTTTATAAATGAATATTTTGCACTAATCTTTTACTGCTATGTGACAATCTGCATCATATAAAAGTTATTATTATAACAATATTAAGAATTCATGAATGGGTTCAGTCGTTTAAAGATATTAATAATATTGATATATATATAAAAATATTGATTAATTATTATGCCTTAATCGAGCATTTTATCATACCGAATAATGAACATATTTTTATAACTATATTGAGCATAATAAGGGTTGCTTTAGAAATGATAATAACAGTAAAAGCAGACATAATATCTTTTGAAATAACCCGGCTAGATGCTGCTCTATGGATACGAGGCACTATCGCTCATCGCAAATTAAAACGGAAAGTGGAGCTAAATTGGGATCATTAGGGTAGGTTTAGAAAAGCAAATAGTTGCTAAAAGTGCGGTCTTTGTAGAACTACAAATAAATTTTTAAAGCTACTGAATATAAATTATACTTAAATTAGAAAAACTTTCTAGAATTTCATTTCTTAATATTAAATCATCTCTGATAAAGTAAAATAAAAATATAGCAACGCTCTCTACAGGTGCTTCTAAATTAATAATCTTTTAAACATTCTATAATTTGGTCAGCATTTAATTCCACTTCCAATTCTATAAATACAAGGATTACAGTATTTTAGATTGACCTTTGTCTACAGAAGGTAAGTTTTTACAGAGGAAAGTTTAATAATTTCAGTGGGCTACTTAGAACATTACTATTATTAATTGGGTTAAAGAGTTTATTTTTATAGTTTTCATTCAACTTTAAAAGTTATCTTTTGAAGAAAATGCATTATAAAAGTATGTTTTTTACAGTAGAGTGAATAATCTAGTATGATTTATAGTACAAAGTCTTACTATAAAAAAAGCTCAAGTTATATTTATTTATCTCTTAATTTAATGTTTACTAGGCTTAAATTATTTCTCATTCTTTTAGTTTTTAATTAAATATTTTATTAAAATATTTTCAAATATATAATTTCACATATTAAACCTTTTAGTTATAGTTAAAGTTATATTTTAGTAATAGTACTTGTTATACGTATAACTGGGTTATAGTTTGAATTTTCTAAACAAATATTGGAATAAATTTAAATTGAAATATATTTAAATCGATATGTATACATTGTATGAAAATAAATTAAACTAAGTAATGCTTATATAATCCAGTACAAGAGTGGAGCTTATCTTTTCAGCAGTAGTAGTAGCTTTAATAACTAGGTTCATCTGCTCTCTTTTATCTACATTTTAACGCTAATTTAAGTTTCATAATGAATAGATGTGTTGCTTTTTGCCACATGAAGCTGTGAAGATATTGAATATAATTTTTGCAGAAATTGCTTAAAAGAAAAATGGAATTTTCTATCTTTAAGTGGATATTTCATTTTTGTTTGCCAGCACGCTTTGAACCAAATATTATATTCTTAATTTTAAGTTAACTAAATGTTTAATAAATAAGTGGGGGGAGACTGAAGGATTTTCATTTTACCTTAATCATATTCTTGTTAAATCGAGCCGGCAGTAACAAGCTATCAGGGACCTATATTTATATTGTCTAGAAGCCTTAAATCTATTTCATCATTCTGCCACTTAATTTTGTTTATATGTAATAAACAGATGTCTTATTTATTTATTTATTTATTTGCTTAACAACAAAATCCAATTACAGACCGAAAAGGTAACTAAACTTAATAATTTATTATAATAATAATACTAATAATTATTAACCATATAAGGTAAATGTACCTATCTTCGGCACTACCCCAATTATCGGCACTTATTACAAATTATCCCCTTAAATAAGATTCCTGCTACGAAATCGTTGAATCAAAATATTCTAAATACTTCTGTGAATCTTTATCTATGCCTCTGTAAAATCGAACGCTCCTCTGTCAAAATCTGAAAAGGCAGCTGTCAAAACAATACTGGTCAGTTCGCGCAAAACTGTTGAATTGTGCGTTTGTTGTTACTTCTGTTAAGAAACAGGTAAGCTAAATCGTGTTATAATTTATGATTAAAAATTCGCATAAACATTCCATTACGTTTAATATATTTCGAAACTATTGTTTTTGATATTTTTTCTGTTAAAAACTATTTTTCTCTTGCTTTTTCGAGAGTTTTATGAGTGCCGATAATCAGTACGTAAATATTAATTAGTGACCCAATTATCGGCAGAGGTGCCGATAATTGGTTATGTGCCTTATAGTGCATTTAGGTCGATTTTACGTTGAATTATTAACTTACCATGGGAAGTGATTGATCTTTAAATGCAGTATAAAACAAAGAAATTACACACCAATTTTCGGCACTCTATATTTTGTACTAGAGTTAGCCTTATTTGACGCATAATATATCTGCCGATAATTGGATACGTTTGTTTTAGATCAGAATTACTTTAATAACAATGGAAAAGAAGAAACGAATTCAATATTCTACCGAAGCTATAAAGAATCCTGTTGGCGCCATTCAGGCAGGAATGCCTTTTAAAATAGCTAGCAAGTTATATCGGGTACAAAGATCGACCGTTCAGGACAAAGTAAAAGGTAGAACGAATTTAGATAAGAAATGTGGACTAGGAACTATACTAATCAGTGATGAAGAAAACTTAGGTAGCATGGTTATTCCGGATAGCAGCTTGTGGATTTCCAGCAACAAAAACGCAGTTGTTAGATAGTGTTCAACTATTACTCAAAGAACTGAATAGGCCTAATAATTTCACAGACGGTAGGCCTGGACGGAAATGGTATGAACTATTTCTAAATAGGCATCTAGAACTGGCAGCAAGAATTTCCCAAAACCTCACTTCTGCTAGAAACATTCTAACAGAAAATCGCTTCGTCAGTGATTCATAGAAGTACGGGCCTACTTACAAGACACAAAAAACCTTAACATTACCTATGATCCCAGCCGTGTGTTCAATTGTGATGAAACGGCTTTCTTCCTCACTCCGAAGGGAGACAAAGTTTTAGATCGGGTTTTATCAAAGTTTTAGAAGGGGGGATAGAACAGTTTACTCATTTGTAAACAATAATGACAAAGAATGCTTAACGACTTTGGTGACATGTAGTGGAAAAAATTCCCAAATCAGTTGTCGAAAAAGTTCCAAAACACTGGGGTATTGGAAAGTCGGAAAATGGGTGGATGACTGGTGAAAGCTTTTTTGAGTACATCGCCAATATTTTTCACCCTTGGTTAGTTGCTCAGAAAGTCCAGTTTCCCGTTATATTGTTCTTGGATGGACACACATCTCACCTGACGATGTCCCTTAGCGAATTTTGCAGTAAAAATAATATCATCCTAATAGTTCTTTGTCCCAACGCAACACATATTTTGCAGCCACTCGACGTGGCTGTGTTCCGACCGTTGAAACTTGAGTGGAAAAAGAGCGTACACCGATGGAGAATAGAAAACCAAGGCCAAAAGATTACCAAAGACTTATTTGCGCCTATCTTGGAACCCACTTTTCACAAAATTAGCAATATCCCAGATATAATTAAAAACGGGTTTCGAACCTGCGGGCTTGTTCCCTTCAATGTTGAGAATATAAAATCTTCCAAATATTTCAGAATGGAAACCGGCGCCCAAAATCATCGAGAGAACCCTGAATAGCCTACAAAATCACAAGCAGCTTTAAGAAGCGTGGAACAATATATTCCACCAGAGACCCTTAGATTATTTCAGCTTTCCGGGCCAGTCTGGGAAGGACCAATAGAACATACTAGCCTGTTTTCACTCTGGATGAAAATGAAGACCGAAGGAGCCAATAAACATACCAATACAATAGTAAAGTTTGTTGATGAAGCGCAAGATAAAAATGAACCCCAAGAAGACTTAAATGAAAATGATCTCCAAGAAGACTTTGCCGCGGGTGATTCTTCTATAGAGGCAGAATTTTACAACGAAATGGATGTCACAGGTGTCAATGAAAATGACAAATTAATGAATGACGAGTCACAAGTGGATAATCAACTTCAAGAAGACACTGAAATTGATGTTACAGAAATGATTGACTGTACAAATTTATCTCTTCCAGTAGGTGTTGCTGAAGATATTCCCATCATAATTGCAAATACATTCGATGAATCTCAACATGACGTACATGTGAAAAGCTCTTGGCATAATATTTCTTCTCCTGTAAAACAAAACTTTCAAGAAATTGGCTCTGACCAAATTACGACAATGCCCAGCAATAAAACAGATTCTATAAGCGAGAAAAACTCGAATTTAGAAAAAAAAATGTCGCCTTTGCAACAAAATGTTGCTTTAGATGAATCTGTTCCGACTCCATTCAAGAAAATTTTATTTTGGCCTACACCTAAGGAAAACAGTGCTAAGCCTAAACCAGCTAAGGATAGGGTACCTGCTGTAGCAACTTCATCTCAGTGGCAACAATGTTATAAAAAAAAAGAAGAAACAAGAAGAACAGCTAAAGCTAGAAAGAAAGATAAAGCGTAGCTAAAAGAAAGAAGTGGGAAACGAAAAGAAGAAGGTTAAGACTAAGACTGCTGTTCCACAAAAGGTTTCAAGAAGAATTTCTAACCGAAGAGTAACAAATAAAGTACAGAATGTTAAGAGGGACCTGTTTTCTACAAAAGAAAATATTGCAGTCACTGGGCATTTAACCACTGAAGCTTCAACATCTAAACCTTTAGAAGAATCTTGGTATTGTACATTGTGCGATACTGACGAACAGCTCGACATGCGTCTGTGTACTTTCTGTCTGAAATCCTACCATGAGGCTTGTCTTGGTTTAACAGAGAGTGATAAAGATAAACTTCAGTGTCCCTTTTGTCAGTGATCAGAAATTAATGGATACCTATGTTTAATAAATTTTTGGCAATTAAATAAATGGTGTTTTATTTTAATTTTAGCTTTAATATTTAATATAATTATTAGTATAATATTTGAGAATAAACTCTTAACAAATTTCGTTTTCTACCTACATAATATTATCTATTGACTACTTAGATACCTAAGTAGTAATATTCTATGTCAATAAAAGGATCTTATATATGCCGAAAACTAGAGCATGCTTTTATTTAGGTGTGCCGATAATCTGGGCAGAGGAGGCTTCTTATTTATTTCCTTTTGTGAGTAGCATATGTTTATTTTAGGTTAAAATAAACAGTCCGTCTAAAATATGACACATTTTACTAGCCAGATAAATACTCAGAATATAGGTTGGGCAAATATTTTATTTACTAAATGAATTAAAATGATGCCCAAAGGCATTCTAACAAGCTAAAGGTGCCGATAATAGGAACGTTTACCTTAACACTACCATGATTTTACCGCTCAAAACTAACATATTAAATCAGTAAGGAGAAGAAATTTTCGGAGATTGCAGCAATTTGCCTGTGAGCAGAGATCAATATTGGAATTGTCTGATAATAAAAAGTTTCTTGTAATTGTAAATTGTACGGGGCGTTCGAAAATTTATTATTAATAAAGGGTATAGAGAATCAACAAGATTAGAAACTATATTATAGAGACAAAAAAGTTTCATTTTTAGATGCTTTATTTAAAAGAAATATCATACTTACAAAAAATGTACCGGGCGATATGTTTTTTACAAAAAAATCATCCGACTTAGCCCGTGGGCACGCCCCTGACATTTCTAGGCCAGATGTGAGAATTCCAAAAGGTACCTTATAAAGTGACTAACAAAATGTAAAAATTTCAACAAATTCGGTAAATTCGTTTATGAGATATTAATAAAAAATCGATTTAAAAAAAAAAAGTTTAACATCCTGTATCTCGAAAACGAAGCATTTCCGGACATATATTTATATGAACTTTTTTACTTAAAATATGACAAGGAATCACCCCGTAAAATTAAAGTCATCACTTATGTTACACCCTGTATATTGGAAAATATGGATTCGTAGACGTGGTGTTTGTTTTGTCGGCGAACAAATTCTTTATGAACACGGGTAGTTCATATATCCCCGGTATCTTGGGTCCTTAGTAATGTTTTCGTGAAATGTTAATCAGAGAACATCGCAAAATCAGCCATATTTTCTTACTTCTTCCGTGGTAGGAATTTGTTTTTTCAATATCTAAAACGCTTTCTGTCGTAAATTTTGAAACAATGGATTAAACTATTTTGTAATCAATAGTAACATTTAAACACTTCTCATTAACATTTGATTGACCGTTTTGTTGCATACGAGTATGAGCTATTTTTTTCTTAAACAAGTCAGCTTAGTTCCACTGAGTCTGATTTAGTAATATCATATTGACAATTAAGTTAATTAACTTTATGAGAGGCGATTGTTATTATCAAATGATTTTTATTTACTAGATAAATGTTATAAACTTGTCAACTTTTTAAATTAGCAAATTGTACCTACTTCTAATAGAATCATCGTGCATAAAGGTACTCTGATGTAAGTTTTTTCAATTTTTCGAAATTTTAAACATCCTGGTACATAAATCTGATAACTCGAGATACCTTTGAGTAATTTTTTCATAATTATAAGTTTTATAGAAGAATCTTTTTTTTGTTAACCCTTAAATAAAAGAGTTCTTCCTCTTTGGGGGTCAATCCGTGGACATATTGTAGATTTACCCGTTTTTAGACCTTGGCGTGTTTGAAACATGGCACTAAATAAATAAGTAAATAATTGACTCATCTTCACCAAAAATCGTTTTGTTTTAAAAAATGATTATGCTTTTAAAACGAAAATACTCGGACATTTAAATAATAAATATTTCCTTAAAAAAATAAAAATTCTCTACTATCCTAGTCCCTCCAAAATGGCCTAGCTATAAATCCTGACTCTCAAAACAACCTAATCCAGTGGGAACCAAGGGCCTCGTTTATTAAAATTCAAACTAGGTAATTTTAAAATAGTTTAAGGTTAATAATCGCTGTAACTGTGTTTATTGTAGTATAACACATTAAATTTTAATAAGCCATTGAAGACGTCTCAAACATTTAAGATTATGAATATTAAATCCTCTCTCATAAAACAATTGGCAAATGTAACAATGCTCTCTACTTGTTTCTTAAAATTAATAATCTCTCCAGAACACTATAATTTTCTGTACATAGGGATAAGGCGTGTATTTTTGGCAGTTTCAGTCCAACCTCAATTATACAGTAACAAGGAACAAGGAAGTGCTATATTTTACAACGGGCGTTGTTTAAAGCAGATTAGTTGCAAAGAGGAGTGGTATTATTTGAGAGGGTTTCTTGAAATTGGCGTTACGGTACAACGCGGTACACTATTTTAATCTTAGATAATGAAGGTTTATTATTAAATTAAAAAAAAAATGGAAATACTTAATACGATTATTTGAATGATTACAACATATATGCCTATGTCTATTTAATAATAATAATAATAATAATAATAATAATAATAATAATAATAATAATAATAATAATAATCTTTATTTAGCATAAATAGCTACATACAAAAACAACAAATTTTCCAAAAAATTAATAAAAATAAAAATACATATAATAATAATAATAATAATAATGTTCATAAACCTAATTCAACAACATATTTAGTCAGCAAGAGTACCATATAAGTAAGCTATAAATATATCAAATCAAATGCTGGGTATCCCGATCTCCGACACTTGCAACACAATGGATCTAAACGAAACAATTGATTTAATTAATGATGTAATCAAAATTTGCTCGCAAATAATCATAAAATGTTACGCCAATAGGTGAATCTCCGTCATGAGGCTAATTACCTATGGGCTGGTGAACTAGATCGAATACAGGTCCTAGTTTTTTTTTTGAAGAGACCATGTCAAATCCCGGTTAAATCCATGAATACTTTTTCAATATCCCGGTTGTTCCATGGATAGCAAACACAGCTCTTCTGCTACCTACTTCTACACCTCATCATTGTTCTCACTTATTATTTTTTACTAGTCTAGTCTTACTTTTAACTTCTGTATTTTATAACTAGAGTGCTGAATTAATAATGCAATTTAAATATTTGTCTTATTCTTTGTGGCATAGAGACAGGAAGATATTCAGAGCAGTTTATTAAAAACGTACCACAAGACACCACAGAAAAACTTTTCAAAAAAATAAAAAACATGTCAAGTATTGTGGTTCTATAATTTTATTCAAAGGAGAATGAAGTAATACCTCATTAAAAAGTGTTTTTAAGTCCCTATAGGTTGCTGGTTCCTTTTCGAAAATCGATTTATTAGTTTGGAAAAATGAAACTTTAAAATACAATAAGACGTTTTATGAAAAGAAGTCAAATTGATTAAGAAATTTTATTTCAAAACTTACCGGTTTAACCAATGTTCAAACTGCTGCCCGTCAACCACCAAACACGTTTTCCTGAAATTTTGCAAATTTTCAACAATTGTTTTTTTTTATGTATCCTCTCAAAAACTGACCGATCAATGGGTAATCGAGAGGGCTACTCAATCATACCTTCAATTGTTGATTTAAATAATTGCACTCATCTTGCAGAAAAATCAGTTCTAGGAATAAGGTACTCAGGGTCGTTGTTAATGTTTGTTACAGCTGTATCGATGGCATTCTGTAAAAAATCACAACGACGATCCCAGTCGTCTTTATTTAAATTTACACTAATTGAATTTTATAAGGATCAAACATATTTTTTTAATACTTATTGGACATTGATAAATCTGATACACATATTCATGCATACATATATTTGAGGCATGTAATCAAATGTTTTATTGGAAAATACTTTTAAAAAAATGCTGTAAATTAGCTGCGTTATAAAAGCAATAGTTAATTAGGATAATCAGACTTGACGGGCGTTATAGCTATCCACAATAATGGTTTTTATGTTCTTTATGCGAATATCACGCATCGGGCGAAAAATGAGTAAGAGACCAGATATGCTCTAAGAAAATAAAGAATTCAAAAATATTTTTTATTACGAGAATGTTCAGTTCACAGCCCGCATAAACGCCAATGGCCAATATGAAATTTAAATTCTATATAGAAAAAACGCTATAAATGCTTATAAATGGCATACCAATTTTCAGAAAAATATCCATAGGGCATGTAAAATGAACTACTAAATGAACTTTTTTGCTTCATCCAATTTCATCCAAGGAACACGCTCCTGAATTTTATCCAAATACTAAAAAACACCCTGTATAATTATTTATTAATTCTAAAATGAATGATATTTAGATGATTTTTTATTAAATATTTGCCTAATTGCTTTTTTTTTTATGGTAAACACAAGCACAAGAGGAAAGTCCTATGTCACTCTTGGAGTGGTGCTTGCGCGAAGATATTTGTGGGCATTTACCTTGAATCGCTGCAGGTTGTATGCGTCGGGAAATATGTGAGGTGGAAGCCCGTTCCACAAAGAAGATGTTCTCCAGATAAATGAGTCCTGATACAGCGACGTTCTTGGGGTAGGCAGGTGGACTCGATGTTGATGAGCCGCCACTGCTAGACGCGTCCTTCTTGCCGGAACAGCCCTGGGTGGAATCAGGCCTGCCAGCTCAGAGTAGCACTTACCGTGATAATAACGGTAGAATAAACAGAGATCAGCCACCTTTCTCCTGTGCTCCAGACTATCCAGACTCTTTGTCAGTTCTGGTTTGTCGATAAGACGAATAGCTCTCTTCTGTATAGAATCTAGCAGCTTTAAACTATGCTTGGGTGCAGAGCTCCAGACATGCGAGCAATACTCGAGGGAAGGGCGTATTTGAGCCTTATAAAGAGTCAGCAGCTGTTCTGGTGTATACAGTTTTTTTCGTTTTGAAAAGCACTCCGAGTTTTTTGGAAGCTGCCCTGGCGATCTTGGCAACGTGGTCATGCCAGGACACACTGTTGGTGACTTCGACTCCTAGAAGATGTAAAGATGATTTCATTGGCAATGTTTTCCCTGCCATAACCAGCTCCGGGTCATCAACGTTAGTCTTCATCGTAAATACTGCAGCCTGCGTTTTTTTAGCGTTAAAATTGACCAGATTGTTACCGCCCCACTCCAAGATTGCTCTAATATCGTTGTTGGTTGAAGCTACTTGTTGCTGCCTAAGATTCTGAGAAGTTGCGGCTGTCGTTGGTTTGGCGGACTTAAATGTGGAAATAAGTGTGCTATCATCCGCAAAGCTGTAAATTGGATTGACAGTGGTTCCTAGCAAATCGTTGATATATATCAAGAAAAGGGTGGGGGATAGAATGCATCCTTGAGGGACTCCAGCGTTAATGTTAAATTTGTCGGAAAGGTGTCCATCGACGGCTACTTGGATTGTTCGTTGTTCAAGAAAACTTTTGATCCAATTCAATAATGAGTTTTGTATGCCGATTGAGGAGAGCTTGGTTAGTAGTCCCTCATGCCACACTCTGTCAAATGCCTTGGAAATGTCAAGAGCAACTGAGCGGGACTCGCCATGCTTCTCCATGGCCTCCGTCCACAAGTGTGTGACGTAAGCCAGAAGATCGCTGGTGGATCTAAGCTTTTGGAAGCCGTATAATGTAAGCTGATTACTCCAGATGATTCCAGATATCTTAACAGTTGTTGGTTAACTGCTTTCTCCATAATCTTCGATATTACTGGAACTAGTGCAATCGGGCGGTAATTGGACGGCATCGTCTTCTTACCCTTTTTGGGTACAGCTTGCACTTGAGCAGTTTTCCAGCTTGTTGGAAATGAGCCCTGTTTATACGATGCCGTGAACAATCTACATAAGGGAGGAGTCAATTCGTCTGCACAACGTTTTAGTACTAGGGCTGGAATTCCATCGGGTCCAGAAGCTTTGTTGGTATCTACGCTTTTAAGAATTTTATTTATAATTCGTTGGGGAAACGAAATTTCTCCCATCGATGAATTCACCCTTGGCAAATATGGCGGTGTTTTGCCTTGCGAGTGCAGAGTAGAATTGGACGCGAAGAGTTTACCCAGTAAGTTGGCTTTTTCCCTTGCTGTTACCGCGATAGAACCATCATCTGCTGTTAGGGGTGGCAAGGCCGACTTAGCAAATCCTTGACTAACGGCTTTCGATACCGACCAGAAAGATCTTGTTCCATTTGGGCAGTTTAGCAATTTGTTTTTGATCCTGTTGTTGTGACTCTCTTTGCATTCATCAATAATTCGCTTGCATTTTTGAAGGTGGTAGACAATGGTACAGTGAAAACATCTTGTCGGACTTGCATTGTCTTATTTATTTAATGTAACACGACGTTTCGGTTGGTAAGTATTTCCAACCGTTATCAAGTGTAAACTCTGTCTGTAAAACCGAAACGTCGTGTTACATTAAATAAATAAGACAATGCAAGTCCGACAAGATGTTTTCAATTCGCTTGCAGCTATTTCTGGAGGTTAAAAAGTTCCTCCAATTTTCGGAGGAAGGATGTTGACGCCATTTACGATATGCTGCGTTTTTAGTGTTTACTGCCTTTTTGCAATTCAGGTTGAACCATTGCTTGTTGTTTGATCTGCATTTAGTAGAAAAAGGGATATAAGCTTCCATTCCTGCTAAGATCGTCTCTGTAATTTGGTTTGCACATTCTGAGATGTTATTGGTTCTAAAGCAGACTTCTTTCCAAGCCATACCTTCCGCGGCATCGGAGGATCCTGCGTTTTAATATCCAACTGGCAAGAGACTGTTATCAATTTGTGGTCCGATGTTCCTGCGATGCTTATTAAGTGCCATTATATAATAATGTGCATTACATGTTTTAGGATATGTTTATCTACTACAGGTCAATGTGTTGACCAGAATCTGCAGACGTTTTATTTACTTAATTGTTTATATATATACACATAATATTAGCCTTAATAATATAATAATTAATAAAATATCGTTTTTTTTCATCAGCCTTATATAATACTTGCACTCGAAAACTAGACTAACTTTCTAAGAAAAGCCTAAAAACCGCAAGCGAAAACCTTTCCTCATTCTTTTTTCCTAAAAGTTTACCACACGCTTTTAACTCTGATTAAAATTATTCTGTTATTTACTTAAATTTTATTGTAATTTTTATTTGAGGTAATTAATTATGATTGATGCTCCGACCTTCTGCTACTGTAATAAAAACTCTTTGTAATTAAAAATTATTTTCTACTTTTTAGTTTAATTAGCAATAAAAGCGCGTTCTTTTAGTTTTTTAAGACTATTATTCATTTTTTTCATACACTGAAATTTAATTTTTTAAAAAGACTTAATAAAAACTAACTGAATTAATCCGACTTTTCAAACGTCAATCTGAATTGCAAATTCAACACAACTGGGAAAATGTTGGAAATTATTCGAATTTCATTGTCTCTAAAAAACGCTTAAGTACTTAACGTGATAGTTTTTTCGTTAAATGTTTCATTGCCATTTAACTCGCCTTGATTTTTAGGGCCGTTTTTAATAGCTTAAATGCCTTGAAAATAGGGATTCTGATTGAAGGTAATTATTTTGTAAATTCACTAACTTTTTGTTATTTGTTGCTTGTTAGATTTTATTTATATAGAGTAGTCACTTTAAAAAGAATGAATAACATACAACTAATTGAGTGATAACTTGTTAACTTCTTTGAAAATTACTTTATGACCTAAATTTGCTCTCAAAAACTAAATACAAAATTTGAATATTTTCTTTGGCATCTTTTCTTTATAAATATTATAATATAATTCCCTCAACAGTGCTTAAAAAGCTCTAGACTCTAAAATATTACACATATACTGTATACTACATCGAACAGTGTTGAATTTTATATTTATTAATAATTTTTATCATATTTAAATTTAATTTTATTTCACTTTAAAATTTTATAATTTTTTTCACTCATCTATAATTTTTTATATTCCTAATATTTTCCGATATAATATTATACTAATAACTTATAGTCTAGTCAATAAGGTAAAGAAGTTCCAAAATAAATGTAAGCGTCCTAAAAATACGTACAATATGTCATTCGTTCTGGAATAATGTCTAGATATTGTACCAAAAAAACATAAATATTTTCATAAAAAATTGCTCGCTAAAAAGTCAGAAACAATCAAGCATGAAAAGAATAAGATATTTCTCATTTTCTATTTATTTTTATATTCATGTTTACTTTAAAATTCGAATATAATTTTAAATCCTAAGTTTGGGTAACAATATACAGATCGTGTTATTGTGAGCTAGGTATTACCCAAAATAATGGCAACACCGCTTGGTTGCGGCTTGCAGGCGTCGAAATATTTCGTTTTTATTTTTTGAACCGGGAGTCAGCAGACCTCACTTTGCTGTGTTACTGCACGTTGGATTAATAATTTTTGAGCGACATTTTCGTGTTTTTTTCACTATGGCTGCTATCCTTCCGAAAGAGTTCAACTAAATAAATGGTTTTATAAAGGCAATTCGGCAGTACAATGTAGAGATTTGTTTTCAGTGACATTTGAGAATAGACCGATTCCTTGTGCAAAAACGGTTTTAAATGTGGTTACAAATTTTGAGACATCTTTTTGTCTTCAAGATTGTAAAAAATGCCACACAAAACGTTAAGAACCACCTGTTAAAGTGGTCCAGGATATAGAACGGCGGGAAGAAATGGTTTGCAGTACCCTAGAACTTGATTCGACACGGTCCACTAGAAGTGTTGGAGAGGAACTGGGAATGACCAATAAAACTGTTGCTCGTATCTGGAAAAAATATGGATACAAATGTTTCAAGTATTCAAAAACTCAAGAAATATTTCCTGAAGACCAGTGGCGAAGAATGGAATTTTGTGAAACCATGATGGAAAAGGCAAATGGAGACGAATATTTTTTAAAAAATATTTTGTCTTCTCATGAATCTTCTTTTCCATTACATGGCAAACACAATTTTTCCATTGTTCGTTATGGGTCTCAGGAAAACGAGCACAGAAGTTTTCAGTTTCGTACCCAGTATCATCAGAAATTGAATGTTTGGGCAGGTATTTTGGGCGACAATGTTATAGGACCATTTTTATTGATGGCACTTTAAACGCCCAAAAGTACCTTAAGTTGCTGCAAAACCAAGTTCTTCCTGCCATTCAAATCCTACCTGATGTAGACCTGGGATCGGTTTATTTTCAGCAAGATGGCTGTTCTGCTCATAACGCGGCTAGGGTAAAAGAATTTTTAACAAATACTTTTCCTAACCGCCTTATTAGTGGGACTGGCGATATTAAATGGCGTCCTAGATCTCCAGATTTGTCTCCAAATGACTTTTATCTGTAGGGTTACCTTAAGACCATTTACAAGCATGAATTTAGTAGGCCAACAAATTTAGAGGAGTTGCAAAATAAAATTTTCGAAGGTGCCAATTCCATTTTACCTGAAACTCTTTTGGAGATGCAAAATAGCTTTTACGATCGGTTAAGTTTTTGTTTAGCGAAAGAAGGCGGTTTATTTGAGCCTTTTATTTAAAAAATGAGATGTTGTTAAGTTTGTTTATTAGAGTTGATAT
This sequence comes from Anthonomus grandis grandis, assembly GCF_022605725.1. Classification (NCBI taxonomy): domain Eukaryota; kingdom Metazoa; phylum Arthropoda; class Insecta; order Coleoptera; family Curculionidae; genus Anthonomus; species Anthonomus grandis. Next base: position 17,246,667 of record NC_065546.1, read on the forward strand.
TTTATTTTTTATTAGAATAACGCTTTAATTTTCATTATGCAAAACACAGCATATTAAACATTTTAAGATTACAATTCTATGCGGGTTTTACACATTGTCATGTCTGTAAAACCCGCATTAGAATAAATATTTTAAGAATGCCTGGATTTTCGCGTAATATTTTGGGACATTTTGTCCCCAAACGACGCAGCTCCCACGAAAGTCAGATGTTTCTGACTAATCCCCATAGAGAAATGAATATTAAAAGAGTGTTCGAAAGGTAGCCTAACCTGATCATCAAGTTCTAAAACTTAACCTAAAAAATTTAGTTCGGTTAGACAGCATTGAGGGCCAACTTCTGTCATAATTGTCATTAGATTATCGATTTTCTTTCGTCCCTTACCTTCGCATAATCGATCGTCGCCATTGCTTATTCCTTTTTATTTTGGCGCCCGTTGGGTGTGTTCTTTTGTCTTTTTCTTAACAAAAAATAGTTAAAAATTTAGCTTAAAGTCATTAAAGTGTTTTTTCATCATATAGAAGCTTTTTTGTTATTTTATTGTGTGGTTTCAGATCCCTAGGGTAGGGTAAGTGCAATTTTTTATATCGAATAGTTTTCACCATATTGTAGGACACCTAAAATTGTTGTTTACCATTTTAAAACTGCCCTAATAGTGTTATCACCAGGAAAATTCCTTTTGCAAGGCAATTCATTATGCAAGGCACCTACTTGTTCTAATACATACTATTGGCCTATTGAGGAGGATTCATACAAAAATAAAATTTCCTGACATTTCAAGTGACATTATTAGGAGGTCCGAATGGTTTAAAATACTTGGTTTAAGCCCAACCTCAACAAGGTGTTATTTATGCCAAGACCATTTTAATCATATTTCATTTACTAGTACTATACATACTCATTTAGGAAAGTGTGCTTTCCCAATTGCTGGCCCAAGTATTATTCAAAATGCCCCAGTACTGGTTGAGGCACAAGTACCTTGGGAAGATACATTGACTTTATTACCTGCTATCATAATCCAGCAATCTCAATATAATGTTCAGAATGAACATAATTATGCTAGACCACTTTTTACTAGGTCTGACGAAAGGTATCATCAGTGCTTTGCTGCTAGGAAGTACCAAAAGCACAATTAGTGAAACAACTTCCATTCTACCAGGTCACTACTCAAAGAGGTACCTCACCTCGATAAGGTGGGAGTAAGATCCAGGGATTCTCCTTGAATATTTAAGAAAAAGGACCGATGACATCTAGAATTTAGGGTATACATCAGTATCAACTAATTTTTAATATCATACTCTCCATAAAGAATATTTTAATTACAGGGTTAGTTTTTATATATTACCACTCCCCTAACATTTTTGGGTACCCTCTGTACAAAAAAGTAGGTAGTAAACGTGAAATTTTTAGGGCATATTTTTGAGAAATATAGTTCTTATGTCTATAAATAATTAATTTAAAAATTTGATAAATTGTAATTTTTGTATCATATCCTCAAAATGTAGAAAAAGCAAAATACATACCATGAACAGTGTTGTGCTAAAGCAGCACAAAAACAAATTGTATCAGGATCCCTTTTAAGACAATAAATTATAAGCTTACTTTACAATTGATTTTAATTCTACCCCTACCCTTGTTAATTTATTGATAACAGTGAAATTAACATTGTTAGTATCAAGCATTTAATTCTCAAAATAGGACTTAATATATTATACTTAAATCTCTAAAATATTATCTTACATAATTGACCCATTAAATCTTTTTTTGATAGCGTATTGGGCTGTAAAATCTCTTTCACATTCTCTAAAAATCAATGAAAAAGTGCATTATTAACAATTTATTTTTTTGAAGGGCCTTAATGCATTAACTTAACAGCTTAAAAGCAAATTTGATGAATTTAATGTAAAAAAACTAACGAATTCAATCAAAAAATGTAAAAAATAAACTTAAATTACATACATTATCACTCTTAGCCTCTTCAAAAATTAAATTAATACACTTGCACTATTTCATAATTTTTTAGAGTTTATGATTGAGATTCACAGCCTTTACGCTGTTAAAAATTGATTTAATGGGTCAATCATTTTAAATTTCGCGCCATTCTAAAATTTTGATTAGCACGCCTTTCATTTCTATGACGGATCGGTATTACAGTGGACTATTTTACCGACTGTGACAAATGTCAATTATTTTAGTTCAGTTAGACCGCATCCGTTATGCTGCAATCGAGTTTAGGGTAAAGATGGTGCCTACTTGTTACTATGGGATTGAACCCTCTTATACTTTTAATTACTCTCTGCTAATCCCGTCCTCGGGCCGGCCGGGGCGGTGCTCTATCGCAGGCACTCGTGCGACCTTGCAAAATTTCGCCTCTATGCGGTTTCCTATAAGTAACGAACGAAAATACGATCTGTATTTTACGTAACAAACTCTTTCTGCAGGTCAACAAACAACTAACAGTTTTTTTAACTTTGTCTCTCAATATTCATGATGTCCTCTAATTTGTATTTATAATATTTTATCTACATCTTTATTTTTATATTTGTTTAAACTCGTAATAAATAAGTAATTTTTTGCTGGTCTATAAAAACTGTTAAAGTTCATTTCAAAATTTTGCCTTTAAACCATGGAATATTGTTGAATCCTCATTCAGTTAAAATATATTTTGACTCTTGAGTACAAAAAGAAAACGTCAATTTTGTAAACTTCTTCTTTTTATTTATTTTTAGTGAAGGTTTATTTTTAATTTTTAGTGAATATTTGATAATCTTAAAATGAAAAATATTTTTTTTTACTTAAGGTATGATATTTGAGTTTCTAGTGTTATCTCGTACGCAATAGATTCGTTCTATGTAACCTTTTTAAAATTTAATTTTTAACATACGTTCTAATTAAACTTTAAAACAAACTCCATAATATAATATATAAATATATAAGCGTGTTAAAGCTGTAAAAAGTGTTTTTTATTATATTTATTAATGTATTACGGACATACCAAAAAATCTGACAACTCGGTAATTATATATTAATATAGTCATCTAGACATGCAGACCCTACTAAAACGTCATAATTCTGACCATTAAAAAGAAATATGAAAGGAAAATGGTATATATTACTTACATCGCAGATAAATATAATTTCTCACAAAAATGTAATAAGCTTTTCAGAAAATACTTTTCTAGGCCAAACCATATTATAAACATGGATAATATTTTATTAAAGCTATCCACAGATACTCTCCATATACATAAAAAGCTTTTCTTTGGAAATGAAAATAACTTCCCATCTCAGTTAAAAGGGACATTATTCATTCCAAAATGGTGCGGTAGCCTCGACTCTTTGTACAATCAAGTATAGGAGAACAGTGCCTTCCACATTAGAATGCAAACTCAAGCTGATTTAGCAATTCAAAATAAGTTTGGAAAAGTAAAGAATGGCTGAAAATGCGTTCTTGCATCTTTTTGCTTTACATATGGGATTTTAATAAAGTCACTTATAACGTCTAGATATATTAGTTTAGAGGACTGTTACGAAATATGTATATGCATTCTGATATAGTTTTTAATAAAAAAATAGATTCGTTCGTAATAAGTACCTACCTGTCGCGTTTTCTTAAAATAATACTTCCAAACATGAATATCACTGGATCAAAATAATAATAGTAATAATAAGATTAATATTAATAATAATAATAATAATGATAGACGCCTTCATAAACTTCTGAAATCCAAACTCAACTTAAGAAACCTCACCACACCCATAAACAGCTATATCATATTTGCTTTTCAATACTTCTTTCGTATAGTTAAATAATCAGTGTTGACGCTTAACATAGACACAATCCTTTATCCGCTAGTTGACAGCTCTACCTAACGATAGCAAAAAACATTATTTCCAATTTCCAATTCGTTTTCATTGTTTTTTTTGTGATTATTACTCCTTACGTTTTTTAACCTTTTTCTTATTTGATATTAAACAAACTATAAATATTTTATTAATATTTAATTTACAATATTATATCTAATTTAATTAGGTAGCCTTATTTAAAAATTGGAAAGTACCTAAAGATACAATATGATTGAGGATTTGGCAGCTCTAGAATCAGACCACTATTATTATTGTGTATGATGTTTTATTTTGCTGGATCAACATAAGGATTGTTTGCTAGGATATCAAAATTTTAATTAGGTTTATTACTATCTATTTTATATATTTTGTATAATTTTATATATGGGCAAATAAAATATATGAATTTGAATTGAGGATTTCCATTAGAAGTATTTGGTTATGTTCATCATTAAATATGACCCTACTTCCCTTGAATTTTGTCAAGATACTGGAATTTGGAGACTAAATAATCTTGCATTATTAATTATTATTATTTGACAATAATTTGAACAACAATAATGCGCATGCGTTTCGCTAGGTTTATGGCTTTTTCTATCGTTCGTAAGATAGCGGAGAGTGCCTGTAGGGAAAAGCGATAAATGATACTTTAAATGTCAAACATGTCAATTAGTGGTTACTGATGATACTTTTTAATAGTTTCGAAAATTGTCTATTAACTGATCTGAAATCGATACACAGAAAGATCAGATTGTTATCTCAAAAATAGTTCGACAAGACTAACTGGTTTATAGGGGATATTTCTAAAGAGTTGAGTTTGTTCGACAGTATTGATTTTAAGGTTTTAAACAATAAGCTATCAAACTCCCCAGATTTTATAAGTTGCAGAAACCCTGTTAAATTAATTGGTAAAAAAAGAAAACCTATTAGGCCTTCGTGGGTTCTCTATAAGGTCAGTTGTCTGAGTCATACTCACTCACTCAGAAGTAAAACACATTGAATCGATTTAAATAGGTGACTATTAAAATTTAAACAAAAATATATATATACAAATATATATATATATATATATATACAAATATATATATATATATATATATATATATATATATATATATATATATATATATAGTAGAAAATATAAAAACGGGCCAAATCGGAATTATTCGATACGCGGCGCCACTGGCGTCCGCTTTAGTAAACCGGTTGACCAATTCATCTGCCGTAAGATCTTCTCCATGCACAGAATAACAAAGATAACAGGGGACTGTAATGCCATTTACATTGGTCAGTCTGGAAGGAAAATAAAAACGAGAGTGCAGCATCACTTAAGAGAATATAATAAACACAAAGATACCGAAATCACCGAAGCTAAATCGGCTTTTGCAAGCCATTTATTGTCCTCAAAACACTTTCCTTCCATCCCGGAAAATGTAAAAATCCTTCATGAGTGCCCCAAAGGAAAGAAGCTTGGCTTATTAGAGAAGATGGAGATCACAAGGGTAAAAAGGAGTCCTGTACTGTCTTGTGTGAATAATGTTGTTGGTGTCTTTAAACCGCATTTAACATTTAACAATATTTATTTATCACGACCTAAATAGCACGATGTGTGTGAAGCTAGCGTTGTCGAGAACCAGTGTTGCCAGTTTGATTTTGCAAGGGGTAATAGAATGTCTAATGAAAAGGTAACAGATTTGAAAAAAAGGTAATAACTTTTCAAAAAAGTAGTGATTGTTGGGTTAGGCATATTCTGGGCTCGAATCTATATTTAGTTTAAAAAATAAATAAATTTTGACTGTTTAACGGATGCCGATATGAAACGGAAACATTAAACCATCATGCGCGAAGAAAAAGACGCCTATTATGAAGTGTACTACCATTCAGTTTTTGCAGTTAAGTATCTCATATATCAAATTGTTTGGTTCGAGGAGTGGTGTAATATGTTTCTTTATCCCTACTTCATGGCTTGGTGTTTATTTAATCCGAGGTTATCTACATTTTCAAATTCAAATTCTTCTAGCAAGATGAGGTGGTCCATTAATTTAAATGGTAGATTGTGCTCATGTAAGAATCCCACTAATTTATATTCAGCTCTTTTAACACCCCTTAATGTCTTTATTTCATTATTATTCAAAAATGTGGTTATTTGTGGAGTTTTTTCTGCTTTTTTTATATTTGCTATATGAGAAGACCTCTTCTTGTGACGCTCAAGATGAGTCAATTCACCCTTTAAAACAATATTGCATACTTTGCAAAAAGCTAATCCTTCTGCATTCACATCCAAAAAATTATATTTTTGCTTCCATTCCACCTTGAACTTTTGTTTATAGATTTTTTTTTTCCATTTTTGATTTCGGCAATGGCATTTCTTCATTTTCAGTTGAAGATGAAAGCTCACACTGAGAAACATTTGCCTTGGATGTGGATGGCTGTGGATCTTGTGGGGGTGGATTTTGCATTGGGACCGTTGGTTTTGCTTTTTTAATAAGGAATCTAAAATAATTGTAAATTGAAAATAAACAACTCGCTACCATTTTTTCTTACCTGTCCATACTAATTAAAAATTAAGGCAAACAGTATAAATTGATTCAAAAGGCAGTCACGGGAACTCGGCTTAATAGAAAATCTTAACTTAACTTAACCTTCTTAAATTTGCAAAATCAAAAGATAAAAAAAACAAATAATGAAATAATAAAAATATTGACATTCTGACATAAATGACACATGACTTAGTAATGACAGTCGACGGACGTGCTTGACAATTGACATATGCTAGGATGTCGCCTCAGGAGTCGACGCATCGACGAGTCAAAGCGTGGCGCGTCGCCACCGCTTCTTTGGCGTGCGAATTTCAAATAATCAGGAGTCGAAATATGAACTCAATTCATTATGTAGGTTGAGCGCTTTTATTTTTTTTTTAAAGGTAATAGGTAATAGATTTTAGCAAATGGTAACAAGGTAATAAAAGTGGCAAACCTGTCGAGAACGTAGCATATGTCGCTTGCCAGCGACCAATTTATAGTCCGCGCTCCTTGTTATTTAATCAATATAATGCCCGTATCTCCTGAAATTCCCAAGGGATTTTAATAATTTTTTGTCCAGATATTAACAATGAATACCTAAATCGACTTACGATGGTCTCAAATCTCTACAAACAAATTTTTTTTGGTAAAACAGTATTGAAATGTTAGATGTAGAAAAATATAAACGCCTATAACTTCCAAAACTCCCAAAGGATTTGAATGAAACTTTTCTATGTCACTAGTAATAAATATCTAAATCGATTTCAGATTGTTGCAAATCTCTACAAGCAAAAGTTTTTTGGTAAAAAATTATTGAATTGTCCTTTATATTTTTCTACATCTAACAATTCAATAATTTTTTACCAAAAAACATTCGTTTGTAGAGGTTTGCAACCATCTAAAATCAATTTATCTTTTATAGAAAATAGTTTTATCCAAATCCTTTAGGAATTTTGGGAGTAAAAGCCTTTTTCATTTCTTTAACATTGACTTTTTAATTAATTTTCAAAACAAAATCTTAGTTTGTAAAAGTTTGAGACCATCGTAAGTCGATTTAGGTATTCGTTGTTAATATCTGGACAAAAAATTATTAAAATCCCTTGGTAATTTCAAGAGATATGGGTATATATTGATTAAATAACAGGGAGCGCGGACTATAAATTGGTCGCTGGCAACCGACATATCAGAGAAAAACAAACCACAACAAAAAACAAAAACAAAGGTGGTTTGTTTTTCTCTGGACATATGCTGCGTTCTCGATTTTGGTTGCTGGATATCGATCGGACGCTAGCTTCACACACATAATAGCACGTGTTTAGCGCTTGCCTACGAACCCGATGGACGCTGGTTTAATTCTCAACCAAGTCATATTTCACTTATTTTTTTAATTTAATTTTTTGCTTTATTTCCGTTCTCCCGTTCAACTTAACCTTATTCTGCTTGTTTTGTTTACTTTTATTTTATTTAGTTTTGAAACCGGATTTATTGTGGACGTCAGCATTATTTTTTATGTATTTATTTTTTGTTTTAACTTAAATGTTTGTGGTGTTAAATGAATAGCTTTACCGGTAAGTCGTATCTCTTGTAATTTGTGTCTATACATTGTTGTTTTTTATACTAGGGTTGCTTTCTACTTTTAGATCTGCTGATGCCTTAGGGAGAAACACGTGTAATTGTTTTTTTAAAAAATAAACCGACCCTGTGTCCCTCCAATCTCTGAATTTTTCGTAACAAAGAATTAAGTGGTAGGTAATAATATTGATAATGTTTTAATGAAAAATATCGGCGAATTCTATTAAAAATCGAAGGCAATATTAATTATGGTGGGTGTCTTAGTCAACAGTCTCGTACATATTATGAAGTATTAGAAGAAATTTTTAACAAGATAATTTCGAAATATCTTAACCAATAAAATCTTAATCATTACAATCTTAATCAAATAAATAAAAACTAGGATTCTCCAGTATACCGTTCTATTCTACCAGATACCGTTTAAAGCGTAACTAATCCTGTAACAAGAACACAACCTACAAAATTGAGAAAAGACCATCCACAAGCATCAGTTGAACGAATAACACTACCGCATAAAAAATTTTTCCATCGTCAAAACAATCTTTTACTATAATTTTCTATCACAAAATTATAGTAAAAGTCGGAATAGGCTATACTCCAAGAAACAATAGAACATATTCTACTAGCTGCTATACTTTAGCCGAAAGCAAGTGTCTAGAGCACAATTAAGTGTCTATAAAACTCTGCCTATTAGAAATAATAAAGAAATTTAATCTTGGCGATATTACAAATACACACCCCCACCGCCAGTAGAAAACGAAAGATTTATTGGGATAAACCATCATGACGGATGTTACAGTACAGCATACTAGTTTAGATTTTACAGTGATCAAACAAACAAACAACGCAAGCTCTCCTTATCGACATATGTATTAATTTCATATAGCTCTAACTCAGAAATCAAATATCTCGAAAAACTAATTCCAAAAAAACTAAAAAATTCACTGAAATATATAAATATTCAAATCTGATCTGAAACAATTTACCGAGTAATGCAAAGGTCCATAATACTTGATAGAATAAGTATGGTTAGATCATTTTTGGATTAGTAACACCAACGACAGTCCCTTCGGCCCTTACCCTTGGGCCGGCTACCATTGAAAAAACCGATTATAGATTCAGTGCTTGACACAAAAAAAAATAATAATGATAAGTAATTATAAATATTTGGAGTTATAAGTAACTTCATGTCGGATTTTGAAAGAAATAATAATACTTATAAAAATCGACCGCAAAATTTTAGTTACTTCGTATGCTGATTTGAATTCTTCTAGTCGATTCTTACGTAGTGATATGCTAGACAGCAAACTTGCCGGGATTAATATTGCCAGAAGCAGTGTTATTGCACTTATTACTTCAAGACTACCGGTCAAATACGCAAATCATTTCATTTTTTTACGAAACTCAAACATCTCATTGAAGCTCACGTTTCAGAAACTCATTTATTATTTTTTAGGTAAAAATAGATTTTTCCTGTCAACTGTGAAAAATATATTTCCAAATCATAATTTGGCAAAAATCAATGAACACAAACCATTCTTCGAATAATGCTATGTAATTAATGAAAACTTCACACTCACCAAATTACCATTTTTTCCGCCAATTTTACAATATACTTTTTTGTATGTCGATATTTTTGAAGTCCGATATTAGTGGAAAAACTCATATTTTCATTACATGGATAAAAAATAATATTTATTATATTGTTTTTATTTTAGATAATATAATAATCAAATAAATATCTATTATTATAATTTCCCCGACATTAAGCAAAAACTGCGAAACTTTTTAGAAACTCAATTTCCTAAAAAGTGTTTTTTTCTTTTTAAACCTTTCATTAAAAACATACTGTAATCAAGGTAAATCCGTAGTAGCTAAAGTTTTATATATTATTTTTTTTTCATAAAAAAATGCATTGCTCACTTAATTTTAGTGATATAATTATAATTTTTGAACTCAGTGAATATTAATAATATAATACATTTGCAGTATATCTTATGTTACATATATAGCCCTTATTCGTCCTAATATATAAAACTGTCATTCTACTGTTTTTAGAAAACTAGAAAGGTAAATGTTTCAAATATACCTTATAGTAATTATTATGACATTGCATTCAGATAGTATATCATTTAGTGACCCAATTAGTGACCTAAATCTTAAAATTGAGCGTCGTTTTAAAACTGCTTTACGGCAACTTGTCTTAGTTTTCAAATAATGCATATCAACTACAAAAAAAACTCTTTAGAATAAAGCAACAAATTCGTTGTGTTGTCTCTTGAATAAATAACGAAGCAGTATAATTATATCACATCTTTATATAATCTATATATCTTATGTATATTATATATTAAATATTATACTATTATATATTATCTAAATATTTTTAGAGATACAAGTCAAAATTGCAGATGAAGCTTTATGAACATTTTCTAAAATAATAAGAACGTCGATGTCCGAGACTTTAACGATGACTTTGGAGTTTTCCGGAAGTTGAGCAATATGAAACATTATCCCAGTATTCGTCTCTTCATTGTGGTATTCGAAATCGATTTCTGGAGTCTTTATTTCATGATTATTGGACGCAACCAATGAAAACCATTTATGATCCAATGTATTGCTCGTTGCTCTCCCAATGAATTGTTAATGAACGTAATGACATATCTATCAAAAATAACATGAACTTCAGCGGACGAAATATTTCATAGTTTTGTTAAAATAGATTCAGACAGAATTTTATTTAAATTAAAATACTTCAATCAACATTAACAAATATATCACATCGAAATCATAATTATGCAACTGTGAGAGTTGAAAACGTGCCTGTCGTCTGTCCGTCCTTGTATTTCTCCAGAGGAAGCGTGCTATACGGAGTGACTGATAAAACCATGGCAAGTTTCTTCAGTGGTTTTATTTATTACGGATAAGTCTATTCCATTTGTTGTTAAAAAGTGTCAATAACAATTCCTTAAAGTCTCATATCAGTACACGATGTAGCAAATTTTCGTTTAAATACGACCCTTAAGAAATGACTTGCTGAGGGTTGTGGGCTGTGTTAAGGGCTGGCAAGTCATAGGATTCGGAGTCGTGATGTCTCTCACTTTCATGTTCATATAATATTATCACGGTACGCGAAGTATCCTGGTATAATTAATTTTCAATTATTCAATAATTAATTATACTACCTTGGTCAACATTTAATCTGAAAAGCTTGCTGTTTAGTATAAGACTGTCGGACTATAAAAACAAACCTCATAAAAAATCGAATGCACCATTCAATATCGTCAATATCGTAAAAGGATATATCTTGCGTGTCATCAAGATGGATGAGGACTTCTGAATCTTGAAGAAACAAAAAAAAAAGAAAGGTAAATCAGATATGAACAAAAGACATTTCTGTTTACCCAAACTTTTTTAAATGCTGATGCCGGATACTCCGCCATGAATCTGATAACACCTCCTCCTGAAATAGAAAACTACCGCTAACATTTTATCTTAACTTGCACTACTCTAGCAGCCATAGCCACAGCGACACAAGCCGACATAACAATATGGGAAAAGTATTGCACCATCACATTGCTTAACAAGCAAAGCTGGTAAGCCATGAGACTTATTAATTAAAACACCAGACACATTAATTCTGGAAATCTATCTACTGGTACACAACAATATACACCAATCGGGAGGTCATCTCACAATAGATCTGATATGATAATTATAGATAAAAACAAAAAATTGCAGTTTTATCGACTTCTTTATACGTTTAGATAATATTTCTAAAACCAAGAAAGCAAAATACCAAGCACTACCGATGAAATGAAGGGCATTGTTCTCTGTTTGAAATAGTTTTATGACATGTTGAAGAAAAAGAGCTTCATACTTCTATACAGTGCGGCTCTTAACTGTCCCCCCCACTTATCTGCTGAATGCGTTTATATAAAAATTTGAAATTTGGCACACATCATTAACATTTTTTATTTTTTTTATAAAGCAACTCTGTTAGATATCTTTTTTTCTGAAATAACATAATTTTGAGAATCTACTTCTGAGCTACATATAATTTTGTAAGATATGGTTTGCAAGTTGTTCCCCACACTATTTACTCATAATTAATTATCGACTCTACGAGAGCACAATATACCATTTTTAAGGTATTATAAGGTAGGGAATTAGAGTTCATAAAACTTGTATACAAGCTGTCGTACTTTCAGTTCACACATAAGATATGTGATCTTTTTAACTTAAATTTTCATCAATTAGAACCCCCCAAATATTTCACATAGTTTGCTTTTTTGATTTTTTGTCACATAAACATTTTGATGTGTCTAAATTGCAACTATAATTATGTAAAATAATGTGTAGTACATCCGGAAGAGTTCTATATAATAAATTTTATTTTCTCGACATTCAGGGAAAGCAAACTTTTATCCAAAAATGTTTTTATACTTTGCTCTTTTAGCTTTTTCAAAAACTAGTTCCCAAGAGAAATCATTAACGATTTCGCAGTGTCGTCTGCGAAACAGGTTATAGGACAATTTCTCACTACTGTCAAGATGGCATTTATATAAAGGTTGAACAGTATTGACCCAAAGATTGTACCCTGTGGCACCTTTTATCCCACGCTAAGTTTGTCACTGAGAGTGTCTCCTATTTTAGTACTCTGAGAACGGTCACTTATATAAGATTTAAAGAGATCGTTGGTTGTGCCCCGTATTCTCATGTCTCATGAGTTTGTAGAAGGATATGGTGTGCCACAGTATCAAAAGCCTTGACCAAGTCCAAATGCACACCAATAACCTTGTTTCCCTTATCTAATTGTTGCACAATCTCCTCAGTAACTCGACACAATGCGTTATCTGTATTATACTGAAAGCAAATTGGTTTTTCTCAATACTTTTTCAAAAACAAGGATAACTAACATTAAATACATTTTTCAATAATTTTGCTAATAGAATAGATTAAGATGCAATAGGCCTATAGTTTGTACTAAACTTCTTACCACCCTGTTTATGAAGAGGAATAATAACAGCGTCTTTTAAAATTTTCGAGAATACACCAATACAGAAAACTCTATTTATTATATGTTATATGACCTAATGGCTTTAGGAGTGATACATGGTTTGTTTTTATAATCTCTGCTGTGATGCCATCGTATTCAGCAGAAACACCATTCTTTAGACTTATTTATTATTAGTTCTGTATTTATTATATGGGAGAAAAAAAAACGAATCAGAATTAATATTTCTCTTTACCTTTAGAAATTTCTGGGAATCAAGCCTTTTAATTTTTTTAGCTAATGACCGATGGTGCTAATATGTCTATTAAACTCTTGTGCAATGCTTCTTGAGTCATTTATCTCAGTTTTTTCAGAGATTTTTTTCACAGTTTATTAGACTTTTTATTTCAGACCTACTCGCAAGGTCATTGATAATCTCTCTAATGGTTTACAAAATTTTATTAGGTTCTTTTGTGTTTTGCTTAGTTTGCGAACTATAGTAAAAATGTTTAGATTTTTGTATTAATTTTGACAGTGTATTACTTATATTCTTTATACTTATTAAGAATAACTATATTATTTTTATTTAAGGTACACTGTTTTTTTAAATTTGTTTCTATTGCGAATTGACTTAAGACCACCAATAATTCAGGGTTTTATTCTTAAAGATTTGCCTTTAATTTTCACGGCTGTAATTGATCGTTTTATAAAGCATTTTATTTGTTGCTATGTTTGCATCATTATTCTGCAGAACACCATCCCACTCTGCATTAATGACAAGCTTAGAAAGTCTATTAAAATTATTTTTTTAATATATTTTTCTTTTTTTTTGTTCGTAATTACAATTTATACATAAGTTTAGCAGAATGGGATAGTGATCTGTTAAGTTACTTAACAGTATTACTGGATTAATTTAAGAGAGTAAGCTATTCTTAATTTTAATAAAGATATGGTCTATTAATGTTTTTGTTGTATCTGTCTCTCGTGCATTAATAGTACTAAAGAACCTGCTTCCTTGGAGGACCGGTAAATAGTCATTTATTTCGGGTGGCGTCTGATCGAGTAAATTAATGTTTATGTCCCCAATCAAGATATATTCTCTCGTAGTATCTCTAGCTGAATATTGCAAAATAATGTCCAGATTTGCCATAAATTGCTTTTTGTCTAAGACATGACTTCTATAGCAAGCAACGATATGAAATGTTACCAGGTTTTTGCAAAGTGTAACTTTTATTAACTTAATATTATTTTCAGTCAATATACAGTGGTCTTGATAGGATTGCTCATTCACATCTATCAAACAACCATCATATTTATTAAGAGTGCTGTTAGAAAAAACCATATAACCTTGAATATTAATATCATTGACACTATGCACTGTATGAGACTCTGACCAGAGTTATGGATATTATATTAAACTGCTTACCTGTAGACTCCAGAAATACATGAAAGTGATCTAAATTTGAATAAAGTCCCCTAATGTTTTCATGTTTAAGTCACGCAATTGATTATCAAAAAAGGTAACTTCTGATAGTTTCATAAATTCGATTTATTTTACTTACATACTTATTTAGAGGTACTTTCATATAATAAATCCCTTTCAGAGTTCTAATTCTAATCCTAATTAGGGGATCCATGTCATTCTTCCTAAGAATTTTTTTTGAGTTTAGACAAAAGACTGCCCTATAACCCTATTGTTTTTGTACTTTTCTAGCATGCTTAAATAATTCCCTTTTAGAGTTGGGCAAGTCTTTTTCAGATATATATTGTTTTTTTCACCTTGTAGACCACACTTTGCTGTACCTTTTTTTGTCTTATTTTTATAAATTACTGCTTTTTTAACATCAACTCGACGTTTTCATCCCTGAGCTTTTTGATTTCCTTCAAAACATTCTCCGAGATTGCTTTTTGACCATCGAAGAAGTCTGACATGTGTTGAATGAAAGAATTAAATAGTTAGATATAATATAAATAGGCAGATTAGATAGATTCGCTCAGATTTACTGGTGTATTATGGCTGGCATCTATTTAGATTTGTCCTATTAGATCGATCTTCCCTAAAAGTTCCATTTAGGGCATTAGGAGAAGTGTTTTTTTATAATTTCCGAATAGAGTGACGCTCCCATTAAGGCTATCTCCTTAATGGTGTCTTTTATTTTTTTGTAAGGTTTAGCATAGACGCTCTTAGACGGTTGATATCTGGTAATCTGTTCCGGTATAGCTTATTTTCTTATATTGTTTTGGTACCATATGGTATGCCTAAGATTATTCTAGACGTAGAATCTTTTTTGGCAACAGAATTTGCTTATCTGTCTACCTCTTTATTCCCTTTAAATCTATTAAATCACGGTGATGATATGATGTGTTACAACTTTATAGAGTTTTGTTTGTATTTTTATTTCTATTAATAGTTTTTTTTACCGTGTTGTAAAAAATCCATATTTAGCCAATGGATTTTTTATATGTTAGATAATAAAATACTATTATTATTTGTCACAGAGGTCACCCTATTGGTAGAGATGCCCAGTAATATATCCACGGTAATAGTTGATGTCATTATGAAATCAAAATCAAATCAAAACTTTTATTATCCAAAAAAAATAGACACAAAGTGTATGGATTTCGTCACAGTTTTACATGTTATAATCTTGGCCCAAAAAAAAAATATTACTAACTACTTAGATAACTAAAATTCAAAAATATCCACCTATACTATATATTACAACAAAAGTTAAAATAGTCAAAAGTAAAGTGATCTTACATCGGTAAAAAAGTTATAATACTCTATACACTTATCTAGAATCAGCTAGATAGCTATCTACATCATAAAAACATTTATTGGCTAGTAATTCCTTTAACTTTCTTTTAAAAATCGAAACGGTTTTGCTAATCTTTATATCATTCGGTAATTTGTTGTATAGTTTTGGACCTATTCTTAATACAAATTTTTTAGAAATAAGTAGCCTGCTATGAGGCATAAACAAGTCATTTCTAGAACGAGTTGGGTAATTATGAAAACTACCATTATCAGTAAAGGAATTAAAATTCTTAAAAACATATAAGCAAACTTCAAATATATACACACACGGGACCGTCAAAATTCTATATTCCCTAAAAAGAGGTCTACAGGAAGTCATCGGTGATACTCCGGCAATACACCGAAGAATCTGTTTTTGGCTAATAAACACTCGACGTGCATGCGACGTACAGCCCCACAGCTGAATACCGTACAAAATTCGTGAGTGCATAATAGCGTGGTATAGACAAATTAGTTGATTAATTTCCATTACCACCCTGAGGTTCCTAATGGCATAACATAAGCTACCGAGCTTCATCGACAACTCAGCACAATGAGATTCCCAAGAAAGTGAATCATCCAATGTTAAGGCAAGAAACCTAACTGATTTTTGGCGTTTCAAACAATCGTTATCGTTGGTTACACATAAATCAATATCACCATTTATCTGACCATGACATGCATGAAAAACCATGTAATTAGTCTTTTTATTGTTCAAGTAAAGTTGATTCAAAATAAACCAATTGCTAAGTTCCTCTAAGGCTTTTTCAGCAGATAAATCAATTGTTTCCATCCGCGCTGGTCCGAAGACAGAACCTTCTTCGGACCAGTGCAGATGCATCATCAGCATACATGGTGATGACACTATGTGTTATTGCCAGAGGCAAGGGATTAATAAATAAAAGAAACAACACCGGGCCCAATACGGAACCTTGTGGGACCCCAATGTCCACTTTAAGGTTTTCAGACCGCATACTAGATCCGGAGCTATCCCTCACTGCTACATATTGTGAGCGATCCGCCAAAAATTATGCAAACCAGCTCAACACTACTCCCCTTACACCATAGGATTCCATTCTATCCAAGAGCAAAGTGTGATTTACGCAGTCAAGCGCCTTGCTAAGATCACAAAATATCCCAACAGGGCGCTCACCCGCCTCAAAAGCCTCAATTACCCCCGACAAAAATGCCAAAACAGCAGACGTCGTGGACCTACCAAATACAAAGCCATGCTGGCCTGTCGAAATAATTTGATTTTTTTTTTCAAATAAGACATAAGCCGATCGAGCATTGCATATTCAAAAATTTTAGAAAAATAAGAGGTTAAGGCTATGGGTCTGTAATTATCAGGCATAACTCGATCCCCTTTTTTAAATACCGGTATAACTTTAGATATTTTTAACGAATTTGGAAAAACTCCCTTTTCAAAAGATAAATTTATAAGATCAGTTAATGGTTTAAGGCAAGCCCCAGCAGTATTCTTAAAAATATATAAAGAAATGGCATCAGGTCCACTTGACTTTTTCTTTTTAATTTTGGTTTTAATAATATGTAAAATTTCATTTTCATTAAATGGAATAATGCTCATACTTTGCCGTAAAATAACTGACCTGTTTATGTCTTTAGCCATATTTTTATTTTTAGCAATATTGCTTAAAATGCTTTTTGGTTCTTTTATAAAAAAATCATTAAAGTAAGTAGCCACTTCTTTGGGATTATTAATTAAAACTCCATTATCATTTATTTTAATATAAGATACCTTTTTTTTGTTGCCATTTAACTCTAACACAACAGACCACATGATTCTACTCGGATTTTCGAAATCAATAATTTTTTGCTGGTAAAATTGTTTTTTACAATTATTAATCAAAGTTTTATGTTTGGCGTTTCCAATTCTGTATACTGCATTGAGCACCGGAACCTCAGATCGACTCTGATGCAGCTCCTTTAACAGCCTACTAGATTTACGAATTTCGTCAGTAACCCATGATTTCTTGTTACTACCGGAGCCCGATGGGTTAGTGGGAAAGTTTACGTTAAAATGACAACACATATGATGAATAGAATATGTGAAACTGCAAATTAAAATTACTTTCTCTGTAGACCTCCTGCCAGCTCTCATTCATAAGAGCATGCCTTAAATTGTCCACATTGTTCTGGGTAAAATTTCTGTTGAACATAGTAACCCGTTTAGTGTTGTTTTTAAATAGACCGGTATTAAAAAATATGGTTTTATGATCTGATATTGTATAACTTTGAACAACCGCATCAGCACAGTCAGATAAATTTGTAAAAATTAAATCCAATACAGTAGCACTTTTAAGGCCAATACGAGTTGCTATATGAACCTGATTTCTTAAATTAAAACTTGCCATTACATAAATAAATTGCTGGTTTTCTAGAGAATTAAGTGGGTTCATGTTAAAATCACCTAAAAATATAATCTCGCGATTTGGTTTAAAATACTTTTCCATCATACAAGACAAATTACGAATAAAAATATTAAAATCACCAGTTGGTGCCCTATAACATAAAAAAATAAACAAACACTTATTTGGTGCATAAGGATATGATACCCCACATAATTCGATATCCCTTTCTGAACAAAAATCATCCAATTCAATATTATCACAATTTATATCATTATGTGCCCAAATAGCTGCGCCACCATGAGTTAGATTATTGCGACATTAGTGTGCACGTAGATAATATCCCTCGAGAACCATAAAATTTACATTATTTTGATTACCCCACGTTTCTGTGAGACAAAAAATTTTATTTTTTTTTCCGTATCGTTAATTTGAAGTCCGATTTAGAAGTATTGAAACCTCTAACATTTAACAACATAATGTCATAAAAATCTGAACAGTCAGGTGCTATTTCTGTGGTAGTTTTACAGTCTTGGAGTGAAAAAACCGATTGACACAAACCCCATTAGGCCACAATGTAGGCGTCATGGCAGCTGATACTATTTTTAACTATCATTAACGGTGACTTTAAATGACGCATAATACTGAGGATATTTAGAGAAAAGTTGTTCTACTTGCACTTCGGGAAAAATTGGTTTTAAAAATTTAACATGTCATTAACAGTTATATCAGGGTGAAGTTTATAAACATGTAGGAAAGCTAGTTTAATTAGTGGTTTCAAACACGCATCTTCGTCAAAATTACAACCTATAATTGGCTTAGTTTTGGCTAAAATATTTTTTCGCGCGGCGATCTTTGCAAATGTAGTGTCATGAGCCTTTTATGCAGGCAAAGGCTCCGGATGCAGCTAATTCAGTCGCACTGCATATCTTGCTTGACATGCTTAGCATCCATTTTCATATGAGATGACGACGAAGACGATTTCGGGCCTGCACTGGGTACATTCTAAAGATATCAGTAATTAAAGACAATTCAGATTTTTAGCTATTTAGATTTATTCTAGTAAGTTGCTGAGAAACCCTGCCGCATCTCATACAGCCATATATTATGCTATATACCCTAGTATGATTTTTGCTCTACTAATGGTTTTCTCATACTACCTCATACAAGTTATAAGTTAGCTTTTGTTTTCATGTTGGCCCTTTACTATAATATTTCCCTTTCTTAGTAAATGAACTATCTTCACGTTTGAGTAGGAGCCGTTTGCGCCTACCTATTTTTAGCGACTTTATCGAAATGCTTAGCTTTTTGAATCATACGAGTGCTCCAGCAGCGCAGATGTGACAAAAACACTATATGTCGCAAATTTTCTTTTCCGATATTGATATTGTTTAATACTGCTTTTATTTCCAATTTTATCGAAACCATTTTACTCTCAACTGTTTTTTTAAGATAAGCTGTGCAACATTTATAAGGGGTGCCTTCGCTTAAGTCGGCACTTTTGGGATCTTTTTTATCATTTAATATACAGGGTCGGGTATAATCCTGTATTTAATATACAGGGTCGGGGATTTACTTACATTTAGTTGTTTATTTTCATCTACAGCGTCAAGTTTTTAAGTATCAATTTTATTTGAGAGCCCCAATTTAGCTTATTTAGGTTATATTTTTGTAAGTCCCTGGCTTTTATATTTTCTAGAATTTGTATAATGGCTTGCTTTAATTGTCAGTATTCTCTTGAAATTAGTGGTCTCCATCAGCAAAAACAATGTAGACAAAATTCTAAGCATTTGTAAATTATTCCATAGGCAACTTTAAAAGCGAGTGCGTTTCGTAATATTTTAAGCAGTTTTAATTAGTTTCGTTGTTTACCTTGGAAATAATTAAACGACAGTTAACGCGAGTCAGGTTAGAGTTTTTGACGTCATCAATAAAGGTGTGTTCCTGTCACACAAAAGGGTATTCCTGGAGTAAATGTAGAAGGGTGTTTCTGAATTTTGTTATACAATATTTTTATATAAATCAAAGTAAAATATTTTTTTTTAGGAAAAAGCCTATTTACACCGAGAGTCCAAGACTACAAAGCACAAAATTATAGCGATTAATAATTTTGCCTGATTTAGGCAAGTTAGCTTTAAATTTTTAGAAAGCTAAACAGATACATCATTGTTTGAATAATAAAATGAATACTAACAGTTTACACGTTAGCAAAGCTTGTGATTTTTGTAAAATCTAAAATCGTAAAATGCGCATATTGAAAAATGTGATATGTTACAATGTTAAATTATATGCCGAAAAAATAGTGACAGAGCGCTAGAAGGGTACCGCCAGAGATTGCAGGCTAGTAACTTACTAACCCAAAGATGTTTTTTAATTCTTTACGAAAAACTTAGTAAGTAAAAGTATATGAAAATGTGTTTAGAACTAGAAGAAGGAACCAACATATAGTATACAAAGATGTTGAAATTTTTATTTAAGCATATTTTAAAGCTTACATGGAAAACTCAACTAAAGATTTAGCAAGAGCATACGGTGTAAGTTTGATAACAATAAAGCCATCACCATCTTCTATTTCACCAAGTACACCATCTTCTATTTCTTGTACACGGTATTTACGGTACATCCTCCAGAAACTGAGGTATCGTTTATTCCAAAAAGTTGCGGTATACCTTGCCGGTAAGTCTTCTTGGCAGAAATACCGGTCTAATTAGGAAGTCACCTAAAATTCCCACCCAAACGTTTAACGAGAACTGAAAGCGATCTTCAAGCACCTCATGTGGATTTTCTTCTGTCCAAGCATGGTAATTGTGAAATTTTTTTATTGCATTTCTGGAGAAATTGACTTCATCGGCAAAAAGAATAAGAGTCAGTAGTTGAGGGATTTGAACCAATATGTGCAAAATCTTTTGACAGAATGCAATGCGTGGAAGAAAATCTGCAGGAAGAAGTACCTGAACGCATTGTATATGGTATGGGTATAATAAATATTCTCTTTTAAGTAGAGGTACCTAGATCTTCTTCTACCATGGCCAGCACATTCTCTTCTAGTTCTACCGTTCTTACTGTCATTGGCCTTAATCATTCTACACAATATTTAAATGCTGCTGTTTCACGAAGTAGTTGATATATACTTTGAAATGTTTTTCTATTAGCCATATAGGAATAGAACCAACCGAATTGTTAGATTTTTTATTACTTGATTGGTCCAGTATAGTACGGTCGCTCTTCTTTCATTTCGGCTATGTTAATAATTTTAAAACTCTTAGAATTGGATGGTTAAAATTATTTTCCCCCCTACCTTCGAAACAAACCGCTCTATAAAAAGGATAAAATATCCTTAGAATAATAGTTTAAGGAATAAATTCTTAAATTTTTGCCACATGTTTAGTAAACACTCTATATATTACCTTTGATTTGAGATTTAATAAGTTAAATTGATGAATTTTGTAGAATAAGTTTCATTCGACTCCGATGCAGCCGTCAGGTCGTAAAGGAAAGATTATCCTGGAGAAATTTAAAGACTATATACCGGTATGGAAATGAAAGCGCCGACTATAGAAAATACGCATCTTCAAACCCTTCTAACAAATTGCACTCGCGCTCCTACAGTATCGTTCCCCTAGCACAGATTTACAGAATACAGATGCGAAACTGATCAAAAATACGCGTGCGAGCGCCAGACTTCAGACACGCCTTCTGGGTGATGGATTTCCATCACCCGCCTAGTACGGTGGCAAGGGGTTTAATTTGCTGCAAGCCTCCGCGGCTCCGCGCCGCGTGCTTCTAATTTTCTTTGCGTAGTACGCATGTTTATGATTATAATAATTAAATTGAAATAATATATTTGTATTTTTTTTTATATTTTTTTAGTATTATTTTTGTTGAAATGGGGGGTATAAGTGTGTATATCTTTATTGTTCCAGCCACAGTGGTGGAGGAACGACGTTATTTAGATTTCCAAAAGATGAATTAATAAGTTATTATTTCGAGATAATGAAAAGCATTAATTTTACTCACCCATGTGATAACTTTCCTTTCCAGTATTTAATAAAATTATTTATACGACTTAAAATATTTTATACTTTAAAATTCGCCAACAGAGATTTATCACGTGGCGTATAAATCGATCGATTTATTTCATTTACTTTTAACAGCCAGTTGTGTTTGCGTGCATTTACTTACTAGACGCGCGCGAATACATGTCCCATAATTGATGAGAAAAAAACAAAATATTAAAAGTGGTGCCATTTAGGTAGATTCGCGCTGGACAAAACTGACAGATTTTTCTTTTTAAAATTGGACAATTCTAGTAAAACCTACGGTTTTTAAAACACTGATTTTTTTTGTCATATGGCATGGAAATTGGAAGGTTGTTGTACTCATAATGCAAACATGGTTGGTAACTTTTTTCACATTACCTTCACTGATTATCAGCACACCTATTATTAGCAGAAAGGACGCGTACGATTAAATGGCCTGCTAGCTATCCCAATGTACTCCAAATTAACGTGCCCCTAATTTAGACGAAGTTCATGCCAAGGTAATTGAAACAGTATTATTCCAGCCGAAATGTGTGAAAATAAAAACACTCTTGGCTAGTTCTACAATAGGCTTAGATATTTTTAAGCATATTCCAGTAGTACTTTTAAATATATTATAAAATAGACTGTTTTAATAGAAAAATATAATTTTTCACGCTTATAAAGCTATTTGGTCGCTTTCTGCTGACTGAGCCAAGCATATTCCACCATAAATATTGCATATGCTTTAACATAATATGTTATTTCCTATTGTCGGCGCTTTTTTTTATTAAAAATTTTCAAACTATTTCCGCAGCTTAATGAAGACCTTTTTAGGTTTCTTGCCTTAATAGATTCTTTACCAGCACTTTTAAAACAAAGTTTAAACCAAGGTTTATGAATGATAAATTGTATGACACATGATTTTATTTCAATTTAAAATTTAAATAAAATTACATAATTTAATTAAAAATTGTTTTTTTATATTTTCTTTCATTGCTTGTTGATGGCAAGGAGCAGTAATTACAGTAGGGAAGATCAAATAGGAAGATATAACTGGCTCCCTAATCGTTCTTATATTTCCTAGCATCGCTTCAATCGAGTCACAGAAGAAATCTAATTTTATCAATATATCCTTTTCATGGAATTAGAGCACTAAATAGAATTTTATATCTTCAAATATTACAATGCTCTTTGCCAAATTAATTATGTCTTAAGAATTCTGTAATTTTCGTTGTGTTTAGCTAAGGCATTTATTTTCGGCAATCTCATTTCGTTCTCCATTATACCCAAAACAGGAAATAAGGGGATGCGATATTTTAGGCTGGGCTTTATTTAAAGTACAGTAGTTGTTACAAAGGGATGTTGTAACATTTCAGAGGGTAATTAGAACTGGTTATTCTAAATTCGGCAATAATAATTGGATATAACAATATTTGGGATTTATAAGTGGTTTAATTTTTATTTTGCCTATTTTTTTTAAATGTCAGTTAGTTTTTTGTTAAATTCAAATTAAGTTCAATTTATGTCGTAAACATAAATATCTAATTATACACTATAGTATCAAGGGCAAATTATTAGAAACGGAAACACTTTGATCGGTTTAATTATCCTCAACGTAATATCAATAAAATAACAACATAATATTATACTTAATCTATACTTATAATAAATCTGTAGAGAGGTCAATTCTGAACAAGAAATATATTTCCAAAATAATGATCGTGGAGTGATTAGGGATCGATATTGATGCCAAAAATGCAATCAGTAAAATTTTTGTCTGTCTGTCTGTAGCTTTACACATAAATCATGTATGATGGAAATATTCTCCTTAAAATTATATAAAAAATATCCCACGATAGCACATGTCATGACTCAAAATAACACGTGTAACTCCGGATAGCTTAGTAGTTCAAAGCTTAGCAGTTTCAGAAATATTTGTCTACTCTTACGTTTATAAGACTCTCAGTCATCCCTAATTAAAGAAGTTAACATTATTAACTATTCCATAAAAAAGGATCATAGAAATCAGTATGGAAATACAAAGTTATACAAGCCATCGCATGTAAATACTGAATCATGCTATATGGATTATTTTCGTATATAAGGTCACGAACGCGCAGGCAGGCAGCTTGCCTAGAGGCTGGCAAGTCATTTAGCGAGTAGCTTCGTAAAACGAACATTCTCGAACGTTCGCGACCAGGCAGTGCGGCCGGTCGCGAACCTTCGAGAATCGGTCGCTGCGCTCGACGCGTCTTGCGGTCGAAGGTATAAAAAGGCGGGTCCGAGCGCAGGCTTCATACAATCTTTGCCTGTTGATGCGAATAGACGTTCAAAGTGTTCGACCTTATTGAAAGTAGTAGTAAGTACGTATAGATTTTTAGATATCGATAAAACGAAAAAAAAGGCGGCAGACTATTTTATTTTCATTCCCCAGCAGTCTTATTTAAATTTAAAGAATCGCGAATTAATTGACCTTTTAAAAAACGATGGAAACGCGGGCAACAGCTAGTATATGTAATAATTTTGTATGTATTTATTAATATGTAATGATAACGACAGTTATACAGAAAATCTATTGTTGGTACTGCTTCGCACGAATCATTCCACGCCACTATTCTTGCATGCGTTGTCGTCCCTGTCATCCGTTGTCGTCCCCGAAATACCATAGTCGATCCTTTTTTTTCTTCTTCGTCACAATACATGTAAGATTTTTGTTTTATGTAGATATTTCTATAACTTTTCCGGAGAGACTTTAAAGCAACCTAAAAATTATATTGTTTTTAACTAGCGTTCAACATCAATAAAATTAAAATGACTACTACAAAGAGCATTAACAATTTTGATAATTATTATTTTTTTAAACGTCCAATGAATGTCTTTATAGAGGCTAAGGATAACACATTTAAGTTTTCCAAAAGAAAAAATAAAATTTAATTGTTAAATATTTCAACTCCTACCACGCAAATTTAAATTTCTACATATAAATACAATCTAAAGGCAAACCTGTATTTTTAGATACTTTAGTGTACAGAGAACAAGATGGTTTCTTAAAAACTATTGATATAGAAAACCAACAAGTTTGGGTAGGATCTTAAATTATATTTCAACCATATTCATACAACATTACTTACAAAAAACTTAAGTAACACAATATGAAATCTGTGTTATACGTGAAATTATATTTTTCCTTCTTTCATCAAAAAAATTACCCTTCCTCATTCAATAAATCAGTTAATACATAATTTTTTTAATAAACACTCTATTAATAGCTCAACCTTGAAAAAAAAATATGAATTTTTTTATGAATGTGATATGTACAGTGCATCCGTAAAGTAGCGAATAAATTTAATAAAAATGAAATGGACCGTTTTTGAAAAAAATGCCAGAATCCGTCAATTTTAATATTATGTTTAGAGTTTTTCTACGTAGAAATTAAATATACAGGGTGACTCAAAAAAGGATATGACGTCATCAATATGTTTTTAAATAGAAACCACAATTTCTTAATGCAGAATCAGAAATAACGCATTTTTTACAAAGAATATGGTAGAAGCTGAACATAAGCTATTTTGCATGAAAAATTATGATAAAATATAAAATTGAAGAAATACTTATCTAAATTAAATGTTTAGGTATTTTGGTTTTTTAGTTCTTGTTGTCGTTGCTCTTTTGCAAGTGGTGTTTATTCTTTTTGAGAGGCAAAAGCAGTGTCATCCTGCGTTTTATTAGTAACCACACTTTATTACCTACTGTAATTGTATGAGATATGAGAAAATTAACCGAACGTGAAAGAATCGAAATCTTGTGCATGATTGGTTTCGGAGATATGTCGCGTACTCAAAAGGAGGTGGTTCAGTTGTTTAATGCAACTCATCCCGATCGGTCGCCTATTAGCCAAAGCAGAGTTGAAGCAAAGTTTCGTGAATTCAGGCATGTTCGGGATACTTAAAAAGCTGGTCGGGGTTCAATACCTGAAGAAGATAAGCTTTACATTCTGTTAACGGTTCAAGATAATCCCAAAGCTACAATCACAGGCACGGCTTCTGTCGCGAAAATAGATTAAAAAATAAAAATAATTTTGAGTTCTAAGTTAATTCTTTCGATAGTGGACGGTTTTATTTTGCAACACCCAAAAAAGAAGATGATAATAAAAAAGTGAGAACACCCAGAGATATGAAAATATAAGGCCTACCTTGATCTCCTTTCCGTCGCTTTTGGACCTCCTTACTTGCTACCAACAATCACAGTAGCACTCCTCAATTCCACAATTTCGTTAGATTTATAGATTTTAGGTTGTAGTTCGATCGTGTGATTTTAAGGCCGGGTATACACGATCCGATATGAACGGTCCGGCGAAAACGGTCCGGCGCCGGATCGTCACGACAACACATAGGTTTTAATAGAAGACGATACATGGATGCGTCAATGCCGGATCGACGGATCAGCGCCGCAGCTTGCTGCGGCAAGACCGCGCGCCGGATAACCGGATCATCCTGGGCAACACACGTACTTCAATGTATCGCGATATACGTTCCGGTTGTAACGCGCGTTTTTAGTTATTTTCTCCCAAATTATTACATTATATATCTTGTTTTAACACAGTCAACAATTCGCCAAATGATTTTTTAGACATTCTGTAATAATTAAAAAACTTATTATGATACTGCCGAATATTTGTATGAAATTTGTCGATTTTTTTCTACACCACTTTCAAAATATGGATGCCTTCAATGTTTTCACGTTATACTGACTCTCGCAAAAAATCTTTTGCTTCAAGACCACAAATAATTCTTGATGAAGAATCTTGCAATGAAAACATTATTTCCCGATGAAAGTCTCGAAACAATCAAATTTTTGAATTTTTTTTAATACCTATCCGTTTTTAACGCAGTGTGTATCGCGTATATCCTATGCGGTAGAAACGCATCCGTTTCTACCGCATCCGTTGAAACCGGATCGTGTATACCCGCACTAATGGCTGTATGTATGGCTCAACAAACGACCGGCGACTCTCTCTTACCCAAAAATATCTGGGTCGCGCTGCTTAGTACTTGCGCGCTGGGCATAAATCAGACGGCCAATAGTAATAAATCTGGGTATCTTTTAGCGCTCTCAATAAATTAATTATTAAAATGTTCAATTTAAGTTAGTTGTGTCGGAACATACAATTAACTTGAACTAAAGTGCTTTCGTTTAGCAAACAAAATAAATAAATTATTCGCTTTGTAAGTGGAAAAATAAAAAAAAGGAAGATTTCCTTGCGTTACAAACTTTTAATGTTAATTTATCGCGATGTACTGTGCATAAAATATTGAAAAAAGCAAAGTTCTACCCCTATAAAATATTCTTACTTCAAGAGCTATCGGAAAATGATTTTAATCCCCGCAATGAATTTTGTGAGCAAATGCAGTAATTATGTAACGATAACAATAATTTTGTAAAACGGATAATATTTTTTGACGAAGCAACGTTTACCCTATATGGCTATGTGAACAGACAGAATTGTCGATACTTGGCGACCGAAAACGCTCGTTGGTTCACAGAATGTCATAGACAAAAAGTCAATGTGTGGTGCGGTATAGTGGAAGGAAGAGTTTTAGGACCTTACTTTTTCGATGACACTCTCACTCGTGAGAGGTATTTGGACTTTCTTCAAAATGATCTTATCCCCGCTCTGATAACTTTGTATCCGGATTTGGAAAAACCCGACATGCACCAACGTGATCTTTTTTTTCAGCAAGATGGAGCCCCGCCACACTGTGTTTTACCCGCTCGCAATTATCTAGATGAAGTTTTTCCAAATCGTTGGATAGATAGACGAAGGTTCATTAAATGGCTACCCAGATCGCTAGAATTAACTCTCCTCAATTAATTTTTATGGGGATACTTAAAAAGTAAAGTGTGTCACTAAACCAGCGAGTTTAGAAGGTTTACAAATACGCCAGGAAATTAAAAATATTACTCCAGATGTCATTGACAGAATTTTTAAATCACCTTGGTTATTGTCAGATTGTTAACGGTGCTCAATTCGAACATTTAATTTATATAGGTATTTCTTTAATTTTACATTTTATCTTAATTTTTCGTTTCAAATTGCTTAGGTAACCACTATTCATTTATATCTATTCATTTATTCCTTTGTAAAAAAATCCATTCTTTCTGATTCTGCATTAAAAAATGGTGGTTTCCTTTTAAAAAAACCTGTATATTTAATTTCCACGTAAAAAAACCTTAAACCCAATATTAAAATCGACGGGCTCGGGCATTTTTTCAGAAAGGGTCCATTTCATTTTTATTGAATTTTTTGCTACTTTACGGATGCACCGTATATACATTTATTGAACAAGGCAAGCAAAATGTTTCTTTTAGCCCTGCACTAAAATTATTTTAAAATTGGGGTTTTAACAGGGTGAAGTACATACTTAGGTATATGTTCTCACTAATAAGAAGAACAATTTCTCTAAATCATTGTAGATACTTACTTTTTAAATCATAACAAGTGTTTAAATGATTTCTACAGTAATACTTAACGCCTTGTGTTATTAAATTTAAGACACCATATTTCATTAAGCCTACTTGTAGATGTCTATTTTATTTTACTTTTATTATTTATTTTGCAATAACCATGTGGCACGTTCCATGCAGTTTTTAGGCATTTTACGGTGTATTCGGAAGGTAAACGAAAAAAAAGGCATTTTCACACCATACAATTCAAATGCCTCTTGATATTTTAATTTTGATAATAACTATGAAGTATTGAAATATGTTTGAAAAAAGTGAAATGTTTAAAGTTATAGTTTACACCACACTGGCTGAATGTAACTTTCTGCTGGGTTCATGAATATACACTATACATAGTATTTAGGTATATGATCAAATATACGTAGTCTACGATGCGATACATATGGGTATATACAATTCCATAAAATAGCTTAAATCGCATTCAATCACCGACTGAAAAGAAGGTCACACTTTGCATACAAACACGCTAGATTGAAGTGACAAAATTGAAATTTGGTATTAAAAGGCCACTTAAGAATCAACAGCACTTAAAGTCGACATCAAAACAGTTTTTATTGAAGATTGAAATGTATTAAAATTTTGAATTTTTTATAAATATATTCAAATATTTATGCTATATCTCAATTTTTTTTAACTTTTATATATTCCAGTAAATCTAAATATACTTCATATCCTGCAAAACCTCACCTCTTTAACTCTTTTATTTCCTGTACACAAATTCAATTCCAGGGCTGGAAATTGCAGGTAATTTAATACGCCCTTTTCCTGTTTATGCCTTTTATATTTTAATATACAGGTGATCTTATTAACATTTGTAAATAAATTAACAGCAGATTACTTTAAAGAAAAAAATTGGGTAAGTTAAATTTTACTAGTCCGAAAGTCATAGACATTGGTTGTCTATACTAATACAGGCTAATAAACTTAGTGTAAGTTTTTGAATTTTGGCCATAAATTTAGTATTTATTTTTCGTTTTTAACGAAATTTGAAGTAAGGTTTTTATATAGGAAATCTTAAAATTAACCTTTTTTTAAATTTTGTCATAAAGGGCGCCACCAGCAACATTTTTTTCTTTAATTCGGTTTCGATTAATCGATTAATAATTTTCGAGATATATTACATAAAATATTTGTTAAATAGGCTGTGCCTGACAAGATGAATTATTATCAATGTCATTATTACTGTATGTTCTTGTCAGTTATTTTCATGAGTGATTACAAAAAATCAAACTTAGACATTTAGTAACGTTATCTATTACTTTTTGTTGCGTTTTTATTATGAGTTCTATCAGATATTGTTATTTGTTGTTACTTATTGCATATGACATGGAAATCGAAGACGGCCTGGAGTCCAGACTTTAATTCATTTTATTTCTGCTTATACATGAACTTAAATGTTTACGAAAATACAATAAACCCAAGAAAGCAATTGATGGTAAAAATATTAACTGCTGCCGAGTCATTTTGAAATGTGCAATTATCTTTTTAGATTCGGTGAGACAAAATTAGTCCGGGTCGATTAGTAGAAAAGTTTGATAAGACAGCTAAGATAGCTATTTTAACCAATACTTTTTTATTTTATAAAAAAAAATCTATATATCTTATGGCTAGAAGTTGTCTAGAGAGAGATTCGGTTAAAATTATTTTTTAAGTAAAACTTTGGGTTTTGTAGCTCAAAAAAGCATTTTAAATTAAAAACAAAACACTAAAACGTTAGAAAGGTTATCCATAAATTCATATTTTTCGATCTCAATAAATTTAAATAAGGCCGGCGTTTAGGTAGTGTAGTTTCTTTTTTCTTTAGGGCAATTAGAAAAAATATGTTAATACTTGTTAATAAGGACAAATTACGTAATCATAGCTATACACAAATATATATATTTTTATTCGATTTTTTTTATTCCTCAAGAAATTTATGAAATTATAAAAAATATATCAAATAAAATAGACTTGCGATTGCAGTTTTTTAACACAGAAAGAATGTCGTATGTTTCATTAATTTATTACGTCAAATTTGACAAGCCGCTGACTTTAGGCATATGGTATGCTATACAAAAAGTACTCATATCGAGTATTTGTAAAATGTGATAATATACAGGGTGCTCCATTTTGAAAAATTAATGTCGATGCCATAATTTCTACTTGAAATATGCTGTATAGAAAATTATTGCAAAAAACCCGCAAGTTACATGCTAAATGATGTGTCCGAAAAATGAGAAGAAAAAACTGAATTTAAAAAAAAATTGTTCCTTTCATCGTGAATGCACTGGCAATACAGGGAAATCAAAAAGTATCGGATGTCCCCAACAGGAATGTGTACTGGGCCCTGAATGACTTAAGTTTTCCCAATAAACCGTCTTGCTTTAGCATATACAATTAAATAACAGAACAAAGGAAGTTTGACGAGCTGAAAGTAGAACAGGAGAAAAGAGACCGAAAATAAAAAAGAAGAAGAACGAAACAAGAAACAGAAATATTTATTGAATACAATAATTAAATCCGACCTGAAGAAAGGAAATAAAGAACGAGAAAATAAAAGAACCCCGTATGAAGGCTATGAAAGAAGACTAAATTTAAAAGATAATCTTACAAAGGGGGAGGATGAACGACACAGAAAACAAAAGACACGAGACTTACAATTTAAGAAAGATCTGGAGATAAAACAGAAACACTTAACAATTAATGACTAACTTCAAAGCAACACTTAAGCAAGAAGCAAATACAAAAAAGGATCCAAGAACTAGAGATTAGAGTAGTAAAGTGTATCTTTCTTTGTCCCGATCCTGGAATGGAAACAATGACGAAAGTATCCAAAATTCGACGGCAAAGAAGCATGGACAATGAAAAAAAAGCAATCAATCTTAAGGTATGCCTAAGAGAAAAAGCTACAAAAATATTAACAATGGTGCCATCTGAGAACCAGCTTAATTTTGACGAAATGGAGCCCATCAACAGCAACTGTACCAGGCTCAAATGAAATCTCGGAGACAATAACCAATAGTCTGGTTATTGTCTTCTAGACCGATGTTGGTCGATTAGTAAATCTGGCTTATTCTTCCGTCCCAACGGAGTTCGGAAAACAGATTTCTATAAATTTTTGTATTGACGGAGTTCAAGATGTAGAGGGCAGAGACAGATAAGATAAATTAGAACTTTGGATCTCGAAGTCTGCTTGAAGAAACTTAAGTAATATTTGGCTAGAAAACCTAAGAGACCATTCCGCTGTTCGGATGAAATTGTAATAAGTAACCTTGAACGTCAATGCCCCAAGCCTGTGAAAGACCCAAAGAACCAAAAAAACTTTGTCAAGTTTTGTGAAGGATCTATTGTTTTGGTTCAATCTATTCTATTAATACCTATATTGGTTCTATTTATTGAATGCCAGACTTAAAAGGATATAAGCAACACCTAAAATAAGTAGAGAACATCGGCATATACTCTGAAGTAGCGGTAGTCATGAAAAATGGTAATAGAATTCCTCATTTAAGTACTTCTTTTCCTATAGGCTAACAAAACTTTTTTGAAGAACTTTCTGCTAATTTGACCATAGACCAGAGTAGAAAAATACGACATCTTTTTGAAGAGAATGAAGATATGTTGTGCTTAGATGATAATGACCTGGAAAGTAGTGATTTCGTGCTATATAGAATTAACACTAGTGAAATGCTTCGATAAAACAACCACCTGGAAGGATTCCGATAGCTGCTTCAAGAAATAATGGCAAAAGGAGTAATTAAACCATCCCAGAGCCTTGGACATGGATTTACCTGATTTTATGTATCGGTAATTAAATGACTTTACCAAAAAGGATAGTTATCCTCTACGAAGATTTGACGACACCCTGGATAGGCTATCAGGTTTACAATGGTTTTTAATGCTCGATTTGAAGAGTAGATACTGGCAGTTAAAAATACAGAAGATAAGGAAAATAGCGCATTCTCTACTTACAATCATGTAGGACTTTTTGGGGTTTTTAATAGTCCCGTTACTCTTAAAAGACCTACGGAAACTGTGTTACGATGAATGATTTGGGAATCATGCATGGTTTATCTATATGATGTCATTATATTGAAAAAAATATTTGAAGATCATTTAAAGAGTATTTGAAAGGTATGTTAAGCTTCGCGAGGCCAACCTGAAATTAAGTCCTAAAAAATGTTTGATACCTCGGCCATCTTAAAAAAAATGGTGTCAAGACTGATCCAGATAAAGTCGAAGTAATAAAAAATAGGCCACGACCCACTGACAAATATCAGTTAAAAAGCTTTTTGGGTTTTTGTATATATTACAGAGGATTTGTAATAAATTTCGCTAACCTTACAAAATCTCTACATAAACTTACGGGGGACAAAATGGCATCTAGTTTTTTTGATTGATTGATTGATTGATTAACGATTCATTTTTAGGACTGACAATGCTTCTCTGAAACGGCTGTTTTCGTTCAAAAACACTAAAGTACAAATAGCAAGGTATCACTGTACAATAAAACATAGGAAAAGCGAACATCATCAAAATACCAATGGCTTATCCACGCGACCTTGTATGAAAACATATTAACCTTGTCATAAGAAGGAACTGAAATAACAGCCAAAGATATTTACCTGTCATTATTGGCATTAACAGACCTGAAGAATGGGAAAAGCTAGTGTGGTCTACAATCAGTATAAAGATCCAGTATATGACCTTATTTATGAACTAAACTTTTGGAAAATTCAAACCAGAATCGAAAGATATTTCAGACAAATCTCTGGAACTAAACGCTTACTGGGCTCAATGGAATTCGTTTGTTAGACAATATGGATCAGGTTTAAACTTTAGGTTTGAGTATATACCAACAAGTATGCCAGTTACTGGGAATTAATAAGACCCGCAAAACCTCCCTACACTCTTAACCTAGCGGAATGCTGTTGGAACCTGCTTGAGAATTATAGTAAACTCTAAACCTAAACAAACCACATGGGACACCTGTGTACAACTATTCTTATTGGCGTATCGTTCCTCCGCACACGAGTCTTCTGAAAAAGCACGGAAAAATTTGTCTTTGGTGATGAATTATTTACCTTTGGACAATATTACTGGGAGACCGGACAAGAAACCTTTGAGGAGTACGTTGAGGAACGTACAACAGCGATTAAAAATAGTTCATGAAGAGGCACAGAATAAACTTCATCTAGAAAGGAACAGAAATCACGCTATGACATAAAGCCGAATTCTACCGGATTTAATTCTGGGGACAGAGTCTGGTTATTTAATCCACGGAGGACGAAAAATAAGTCACCAAAGCTCTAGACGAATCGGGAGGCTCCATTTCCTGTGTTCACCAGAATCAGCAGCTTGGTGTATCCAATCCAACGACGTCCGACGACGAAGATGAAAGTTGTATCAAACTTGAGAGGAAAGCAGTGTGATGAAAATGTAAATACGTTAATTATTCTCATAATTTTTGAAATGTTTTGCTCGTATTTTGTAGCTATTATTGATTAGCTAAGTTTATTTAGGATTCTACTTTCATTTAATTATTTATTTCAATGTCTAACTTAAAAATATGTTATTCATATGTTCTGGAATTTGTATATTTGCTTGCTTTGACTTAATTTCAAGAGAATATCTTGAAATGATTGGGTTCCATCGACAAAAACAATGTACAAGATTCTAAACTATTCCAATTTATTCCATTGATCTTTAAAAGTAATCGTGTTTCATGACATCTTAATCAGTTAAATTAAGTTTTGTTATTTACCTTGCAAACAATTAAACAACCGTCAACGCGAGTCAGGTTAGAGTTTTTGACTTTGTCAATAAATGAGAGAGAGACAATAGAGTATTTCTAGAGTAAGTGTATTCCAGAGTTCTTTTAAACCCTTCAAGAAATTACTTGTCGATGAATTAGTTATAAATAATTAAAACGGATATTAAACCTATATATTTTGGTTAACTTCAATTTTAAAGGGCATGACATAATACTTGATGTAATGCTAAGTTTCTTAAACTTCTTTTAACATTACCAAGAATCATAAGATTTATTGCTTTTTAATGACAAGTGGTAATCTTTGCAACTGAGGTTTTTTCTTGACAAATATATTTAGAATTTTGATATAAACACTATATTATTTATTCAAGAAACTTATCGGATATAATTGTAATCCCATACCCAAGAAGGGTATGCATAATTAGCATTTGTCTGCTTTTTAAATGAATATATAGATCTTAATTAATTTTAATTCTTTTGTTTATTTTACTTAATACTTCGCCACAGATCATAAGGCTGTCGTTAACACTAAATCTCTTCTTAATAGGGCATTTAAGGGTTCTTAACATTGGCTAACTAATCTTTAATCAGAGATTTATAAAGGCTCACAGAGTCGAAATGGCAAATTTACTGTTGTATGAATGGTATTTAATTATACCTCAAATAAACAATTAATTAGGCTTGCGTTTGCCAAAACGTTTTATTAGACACAAGGGTAGTTTATTCAATTTATATTGCATTTCACAGATCCTGACTTAATTACTGCTTGATAAGGATTAAGTTATAGGAATAACGCTCTGCTCTATTTTTGGTTTGTTAGTATTAATTACCGTTATTTTATATTGTACGTTGAGTTATAAAATATTAAGTTAAGCATAAAACTTTTGTGTAAGACTAGTTAATTTAACTTTTTTGTTTTATTTGATCAGTTTATTTTGACCAGAACTATTCCTTGAAATAAAACGTACATTTTCCTTTAAAATTTAAACAGTGAATAAATAATTATGTTTCTTTTTAAAAGTAATTATCATAAAATTATCGTTTATTGGTTGGATCATATCTAAAAAATTCGAATACCTTAACTATATACCCTTAGCCGTACACCCAAACATACGTGCTACGTATACACGCATCTTTACCCAAGAAACGTAACTTTGTCACGTCAACCATTGTACCTCTGAAAGGCACGAAGTTAAGATACCCCAAAAAAGTACGATTTTTAGGAATCATGTTCTAAACTCTCTAACACTAAATATCTTTAAACAGAGTCTCTTAACATTAGATAAGCCTGAAAGCATAAATAGAACAAAGTATCTGGTACACATGGCTCCAGAATGCTTACATGGTGAGGCCCATATGCCAACCAAGCCTCCTCTCTGGGAAATCAAACATCAAGCTTGTACTATTATATAAAGGTATCAGAGGAACTGGTCAAGCAGAACTGCAGAGTCAAGCTTGTATGGATGAGGCCTCTTTTGTTAGACTGGGTAAAACGGTCGCTAGGCATGAACCTTAGATGGGCTAAATATGCATCTGATTTGCTTTTCTATTTTTTGTGTCCAAAAATGCTCTAATTATTTTATTTACCATTCCCATAAAGAAGAGCAGAAATTAAAGCCTTTGGCGTCTAAATATTAATAATTTTGACTACCCCCGCATAATTAACTTTAAGTCACTTTATTATGTAGGAAATTTAACGCGCGATCTTTGGCCTCAAAGACCTATTAATCTCCTTTTTGCAATATTTGAGGTTCCGAATAAGCTTTTGAAAAACGGTTCTCACTGGCTACTTTAAAAAAAAAAGTCATATCATTTCATTTAATTTTTTTTTAGAATTTGCTCTTTGGCGAAGAAGAATTCAACTAAATTTACTTAATTTTCATTGAGTCTTATTGCCCATTCCTTGCTCTGTTCAGTGTTATTATACTTCAATCTGTTAATCAAATTGTTAAAATCGGTTATCGGTAATTATTAAAACCGTTAAGAAGTTAAAGCAGGCTATTGCAAAAACAATTATACGCCCACCACCAGATCTATTTTTGAAATAACTGATTTTTTACGCCCTCTGGTGATAATTTTTAGAACTTATAAACAAAATAATATTCAGCGATTCTTTCTGACAGATTTACCCAATATTTTTTTTAACCGTAAGTCGATAAACGGTTAGTACGATAAACGGTT
Source organism: Anthonomus grandis grandis (assembly GCF_022605725.1). Taxonomy (NCBI): domain Eukaryota; kingdom Metazoa; phylum Arthropoda; class Insecta; order Coleoptera; family Curculionidae; genus Anthonomus; species Anthonomus grandis. The sequence continues at coordinate 17,283,241 of NC_065546.1, forward strand.
CCCGAGTTATGACCGAGGAACAGTCTTATTGGGTCACCCGGTATATTTAGCTCATTTCATAACATATAGATATGTTTATTTTTGTTTTTGTTTTTTTTTCTTAAATGTATATTGAGATTTTGGTTGTTGACTTAATAGTTACTTTTTATAATAGTAAGAGATTGGCTCTCTAAGTTGAAAACAATTTACAAAGTTTGAAGTTCAATGTCACATCAAATAAGATATGCGAGGAATTATGAATAGAGTTGAAATATGTGAGTACGAACTATATTGTTGGTGTAATTTAAATGAGGGAATTTGGGAGAACTTTGAAAAAAGGTTGACTGAAACGGATTTAGCTGAGTGGATATAATATGTGGAGGTGATAATAATTTGAATTTATTGCATTTTATTAAAACATGTCTAGTTTTTCGTTTTCTAATATATTGCATTAATAAAACAAAAAAAAAACTTAAAAAACATTAATGAAGAATTTATAAATAAGTTTTTTAATCTTACGCCCTTTTATGATATAATTTATTTACAAACTGTTAATAAAAAGGTTGTGATTTTAATATTTTTTTAATTAATATATTTGATCTTCTGGCACCTGTGGTGCACCTGTGGCACCTGTGTTACCTTTTACTATTAGAAAAATGATAATCCTAGAAGACAAGGTATCTAAAAAATACCAAAGAAAAAAGACTGATGCAAACTGGAATTCCTATAAAGAGATCAAAAATCAAACTAGGTTTGCAATTCGTCAAGAGAAAATCAATATCTCGGGTTACTCGGTAGCCTCCAATTTTAAAAACCAAAAATTTTTTTGGCAAAAGCTTAAAAAGCTTAATATTGCTAACAGTATAGATAATTATTTTATTCAAACATCAGTATATACTAACCCAATAGATGTAGAACTTTTAGAGTTTTATATGCCAATAACCAAATTTAATTTTCGTCTCGAATCCACCGATGTTGTGCTAAAATATTTGTTTGAAATAAAGTCGTTTGCTACCGAAGCGTATCAAATAAATTTTGATTGTTGTGTGTAGATATGATTTTGCCATGGTTCATTTTGTCATTTCTTGTATTTAAGAAAATTGTTTTCCCGATGTTTGGAAGGTAGTAAAAATTTATCCACTTTTAAAGAAACAAAACATTAATGATTACAATCATCTTAGGCCCATAAGTATTTCGCCAGTTTTAGCCAAGGTTATGGAGAAGATGGTTATAGAGAATGAATGCTCAAATAAGGGAGTATGTTGATTTGCACAAAATCTTACTAGAATATCAGTCAAGATATGACTGTACAACAGCACTTCACTAAAAATTACAGATGATATAATTTCAGTGACAAATCGTGGAAAATTTAATGCACTATAGGTGCATTATAGCACCTTAGACTACAGCAAATTAATCACGAACTGCTTTATGCGACTTTGAGCTATAAGGGATATGATAACAATGTACTTTATCTAATTAAAAATGATTTAACAAACCGCAAACAGTTTGTTGAAATCAGCAAAGGTACACTGATGTGTAGAGTTCCACAAGACTCTATACTGGGATTTTGTTTTGCTTTTATACTTAATCTTACTAATTGCCTAGAACGTTGCATAAACATTGCACTCATGGGATTAATTCTTTATCCCTGTTAAGCATCTAATTTTCTATTGTTATTAGTACTAATTAAGAATATTAATAAAGGATCCAACCACAGGACCAATCAAGATAAAAACAGAATACAACGGATTCTTGCTTACGATTTTTATACGGTATCCGGGAACCGGTAAAAGCTCTCTATGGAATGTCGAAGAAAATTAGATGCTGCAAGTTTATTTTGTTCGGTAATTTATTCTAATTGTCTCTCGTATTTGACAAATAAAATTCGATACCAAAGAGGTGTACATTCCTTAAATTTAAGTTATGAAGAAATAATCTCTTCGCCGCTGCATACAACATCTTTTTATGAACGGTCTCTTTTATTTATTATTCATATAACCAAATTAACCTATATAACCTCCTATAGTTTTTACCTTTGGTGTGCTACTCAAATCACGAGATTTACCACTACCTTACCTTACCTTACCTTTAATTCTTTTAAAGTTTGATGGCCCACATACGATTCTGATATATGCCGTATAAGCTTCATACATGTACAGTGTTTTATGTGTATAAAAAAATATACATGCGTTAATTCCCCCAAAATTAGAACGCAACATGGAGAAGCCAGGACCTAGTAAAAAACGTTAAAGATGAAAATCAGAAGAATCCACTGATATTAGTTCCACAGCTCAACTTATCATATTCATACTCAAGATTTTGAAGTCTTAGAAGAGTTATTAGGAATGTGTTCATTGAAAGGTCAAACCAAACAAGTTGATATACTCAATGTACTTTTGGATTAGTGTTTAAAAATTGATTTGGACTTCATCAAAATTATCGGGAGGTGCGACTGATGGTGCTCCTTCGATGATTAGTGTCAATTTCGGGCTAGTTACTTTGCTGAAAAAGCATCTACAAGAAAAAACATAAACACGGAAGATCTCATGCAGTTTCACTGCATTATAAACCAAGAAGCCCTCTGTTCTAAAAAATTGAATTTCAAAATGTCATGAAAGTGATAGTTTCGACTGTTAATTTCATAAAATCACGAGGACTCAATCACAGACAATTCCTTGATTGGAACAGTTTACTATTATTGTGTTATAGTAAAAAATAACCCTAATTCACCTTATGATATCATTGTAAAAAAATTAAACAAATTTTTAAGTTATGTTTAAAATGTTTTTATTTAACTTAAAAATTAAAAAAATCAAGAGCGAAGGTAATTCTTATCACCATAGCAATAAACAACAAACATTTTTGGAATTTAGTTTGTTTACAGTATTCCGTGAACTAACTACTTTTTTGCTTGTATCCTAACGTTTCTGTTACCTTTTGCTTTGGATTTGTTTTTGAGTTCATTTTTCTGTGGACTATGTTCTTTGAGCTGTTTGTTTTATTGGTTAATCATTTATTATGCCCTTGCCGTATACCGCCCAAGAATATGCAAACATGCATCTCATTTATGGTGAATGCCGAGGAAATGCTCTGGCAGCTTCACCGCTCATATTCCGAAGGCAAAATGTCTCATGCTCCTGTTCGAGAGGGAAGACCTCGTATTGATTATGTTGATCAAGTTTTAGAAGAAATTGAAAATGATCCGACTACTTCGGCACGAGCAATCGAAAGAAGAACAGGGATACCGAAATCGGTAGTAAACGACATCACTAGGTGATTTCAATATCACCCTTATCATGTTCAACAAGTGCAAAGCCTACTGCCTCGAGACTACGAACTACGCCTACAATTTTGCAGCAGAATGTTGCAAAAAAATCAAGAGGTGCCGAATTTTTTAAATAATATACTGTGGTCGGATGAGAGTACATTCAAAAAGGATGGCTTTATGAACATGCACAATTTGCATACTTATGCATTGGAAAATGCCCACTCTATTCGAGAAGAAAGGTCACAGTACCGATTTAAAGTAAACTTGTGGACCGGTATCTTGAACGGACGCGTAATTGGCCAATTCGAATTACCAGAAAATTTGAACTGGCAGGCTTATTTAGATTTTTGTCGAAACAATCTACCAATTCTTTAAGATGTTCCTTTGGCCAGTCGCCGAATAATGTGGTTCCAAAATGATGGTTGCCCGGCACATTATGCCCATGAAGTTCGTCGGTATTTAAACCAAACATACCCCAACAGATGGATCGGCCGACTTGGTCCAATTTTATGGCCTCCCAGGTCTCCAGACCTAAACCCCCTCGATTTTTTTTACTGGGTTTGCATAAAAGAAAAGGTTTTTGCAAGACCAATAAATAATATTGCTGAATTACGACAGCGAATACATGATGCAGCCCAAGATCTTAATGCTGTCAGGAATGAAAGATGGATTAATAGGTCATTTATTAAAAGATGCCACGCCTGCATTCGCGTTGGTGGTAGACAGTTCAAACATATTATTTGATTTTTAATATTTTTCTAAGTTAAATAAAAATATTTTTTGAACATAACATAATTATAAATTTGTTTTATTTTTTTCACAAGGTAGATTAGGTTTATCTTTCACTCTATCACAATAATAGTAAAGCTTTTTTTAAAACATATTGGGTAATTTTAAAATTAAATTAAATGAGTAAACTTTTTAAGGTATTAGCCGGGTTGCCGTGCAATTTTTCGGTTCAGTATGAGCGGTCGAATTCAAAGTTTAAAAAATAAAAATAAGTAATACTTTATTTTAGATAGATTTCTTATTAAATTTTTTGGCCGTTTAGTTTAATGTTTGTCTTTGATCAGTAAAATGGCTATTCAGTGTTGCATAGCTAAAAAGAGGTTCTAAAAAATATCTATTTTTAAGGCGTGACAATCGAAAATCTGATCCAAGAGTAGGATTTTGGTAACTTCCACTAAAGTGCCTGTTAAGGTTTACGTTAATTAAAACACCTGAATCGTTTTTGACAGAAAAAGTCACGTTGCTGTCAACTACTAACTAACGCCGTCAAATAAGCCCTCCACACGTGTTTATTTTGTTGAAACACCTAGTTACGCTCAAATCCTCAACAATATTATATTATCGGCAATTTATGAAAATTGAATGAATGAATTTTTCCCTCATTCATAAGCTTATTAAACACTGTGCTTTCCAATAAAGTTAACTGCATATTAGGTGCATTTTTTAAATAAAGAAGTGGTTCACGATGGACTTGTTTGTTAAATTCAACTATAAAAAAAATACAGTCCACAATTAACCCTTGCTGTTCCCAGCAGCAGAGACACTACACAATTTGGTGATCCAGCAGCTGAGCAGCAACATAAAAACAGTGTCAATATCTCGAAAACCATCGATTTTTTACTAAGGTCATTTTATGTTTTTTTGGGTGCTTATGAGTTGCTCCATCAGCCTGTATATGTGAACAAACTTTTTCAATACTAAATAAAAATAAAACAAGAAATCGAAACCGCCTTGCAAATGAAAGTTTGGAAGCAGTTTTACGTGTTGCTACAAGTAAATTTGAGCCCAATGTAAAAAAGATTGGAAGCACTATGCAGTGCCACACTTCAAATTAATATATTTTTTTTCAAATATCAATAAATTATTATCAATTCTTTATTGTCTTTATTTACCTGTACTTCTGGCGGTCGGCTCGCCATCAGTTCATGATTTGCTCGAGTGGCCCCTAATCTTAATAAGTCTGTGCAACCATGAATTAATGTATTTTCTATCCTTTAATTAAATTCTCCTATCCAAATAGCTTTTAAAAGCATCCAGTACTACTCCATTACTCTATTACTCCATTACTACTCCACGCAAGAAACGTAACAATCTGTCCTTAACAGATTTTTCAAAGATTTTCGTGAAATTATTTATTAGGTTTATAGGTCTATAATTATTAATTTTATTTTGTCATCTGATTTATAGATTGGCGTAATAACTGATCTTAAATTGTTTGGGAAGTATACCGAGATTGCGATTTTATCAATTTTAGGGCTGCTGTTATTTTTTAGAGTGCTTATTTTTTTATTATTTCATTTCTACTTACAGACCACAGGTATAACGAGCTTAATTGATTGTTAGTTCCTTTATATTCACATCTTGGCTTTGAAATTTTTTGCAGCAGATCTATACCTATATTATTAAAGAATTAATTGCAATAATATGCTATTTTCTTTAGGTTTGGAAATGTTCTTGAGTCAGAATTTAAAATTGGAGGAGCCGCTTGAGTCCCCTCCACTGTACTGTTTGTAGCCTCTAATATCAATCGCTGATAATATGCCCTGCTTTATCAACCTTATTTTTATAATAGTCGTGCTTTTATTTTTTAATAATTTTTTTTGAGTGTTCCTATACCTTTTATATTTTGGTCATCAGTTTCATTGAAATTTTGAAATATTTTTTTTTCAATTAATCCCTCTTTCAATCAAAGTAATTTGTAAATAAAAAATTTGTAAAATTTGTAATCCAAGGCCGTCGTTTATAAAATTTTGTATTAATTTATTTAAGAAATATTGATTGTTGTATTAAATTATTAATGGTGTTATAGAAGGTATCAGTGAACTTTGTTCCTTAATTAAGTTATAAAACCGTTGTTCATTAATAATCTCAATGGTCTTTCTAGTTAAAGAATAATTTTTGCTATTTTTTTCATGCTCATGATATGCCGTACTGATAGTTATCATACTGGGTCATGATCTATGGTTAGTATAAATGAATTGAAATTAAGTAAGTTCTTACTTTTCATTTTATTTCTTAGAAAAATGTGGTCTAGACATTTTTTTCTCTTGTTGGGCCCTTTGTATACGAGAAATAACCAAAGTGGTTCAAGATAGTCAAATATGAGTGTAATATATTGTCATCTTTATTCAATATGTCTAAATTAAAATCGCCCAACAATAAGTCTATATTACTCCTTTTAATTTGCATTAAAAAAAAATTTTAATTTGTCCAAAAATGCTTGGCTATTTCTAGATCTATATAGACGCTACATTAAATACATAATTGTCCTTTTTTATTAATAGATTACTTACAGTTATATCACTTCTGTTTAGTAGGGTATGTTTTATATCATAGATTAGGGATGACCTACCAAATATAATAGTACCATAATTTCTATTGTGATTTGCACTATTAAAATACATATAGCCATTTATTTTATACTGTCCATCATAGCTCTCATTCGTTTAACTAAAAACTATAATATCGCAATATTCAAGTATATACGTTCAAAAATAGTTAAAAGGTCATTAAAAATTATATGTATGCTCCTTATATTAAAATGAATAACGTTTAAAAGAGTTGTATCCAAATTCCGTCATCCATCATTTACCTCACCTCACCGATATTGTTTCCTGTTCGATATCAATTTCTTGTGACTCTAAGTTTTTAAGCATCCCCAATTCTGGTAGTCGTTCAGCCATTATGTACATCATAATCTACTTTGTATCGAAGAATAGTGGTATAATATTGGTAGGTTGTCCATTTTGAGTCGCTTGTACACGTTATAATTTAATTTATATTTTTCATTGGCTACTTAACAGTTCTTGCATCTCTTGTACAATTTTAGGCAGTCCCTGCGATTATGTTCCTCTGAGCAGTATTCACATACAGCTATGTTAGTACAGGTGTTTATTTTGTGATGGTATTGTTGATAGTTGAAACACCTAGTTACGCTCAAATCCTTAATAATATTATATTATCGGCAATTTATGAAAATTGAATGAATGAATTTTTCCCTCATTCATAAGCTTATTAAACACTGTGCTTTCCAATAAAGTTAATTTTTAGGTCATCTGCTTTATCTATAAGACTATTTTGTTCTTTAATAAATAGCCGTTAGAATCTATTGTTCATGTAAGTCACAATGAAAACAAGGTATTTTAAAACGTAGTTTTCTCATTTGGGTTATCTGTACATTATAATCTTTCAGTTTTATCTCTGCGTCTTTTCTTAAAACGTTCACATCAGATTTATTACTATATATAATAACCATACCTCCATTTTTATGTTTTTGGTACCCTTTATAGCCACATTTAGTTCCAAAGGGTTTATTTTTTGTTTAACGTCCGGATTAGTTTTGTTCACGTCTTTATGTTTTTTGGCATTCTTATAATATTTGGCAGGCTAGTAAGCGAGAAAGCGAGGAGGGGGATTGGCATGCAGAGAAATGCAGATGAACGGGCGAAACTAGTCGTAGACACGAGTTACATAGTCACATAATGCCTATCCAGCAGCGGCCCACCTTTATGCCAGCCTAGCTCTTTTTAGTTTATAAATATAAGTTAATCCTAGTTTTAGTCATTCTTATTGTACCTAAGCTACTGTACTCTATATCGTACTTTAATATATTTTGTTTTTAAAAACAATCTTTTGCCACACAAATCTATAATTCACGTAAAACGACACTTTTTTTTTGTAAGTACATTTTAAAAAAAAGAAAATAAATTATTATTTTGACCCAAAAGAATTTTTGATTTGACATGCTTAAAAAAGCTTTGAAGAGGTAATTCCTTTAGTTCTTGGGTGAGACTGTTCCATATCTGAACAGCAACAAATTTAGAAGAACACCCTAAAGCTGCTGATCTGTGGATAGGTACAATAAAATCGTTATTTCGAGTTGCATGAGAATAGACAAATTCTTGAAGCTGCTGTCTTAAATGTGCCAGTTGTCCTCTTTTTATGACTCCGTATGCAAACATGTGCATGTGCAGTAGTCTTCTATTATTCATATTAAGAATTTGATTAGTGTTAAGATACGGTGTTATGTGATGTCTATATGGAATGTTATATGCCATCTCATGCAGGAATTTTGAACTTTTTGAATAGCCTTTTTGGTACTTACAGATAAGGAATCTCCATAAATTACGTCTTCATAATCGAACAAAGATAAAACCAGACTTTCGCAAACTTAATATTTCTGTTTTGGGGTGAGAAATGTTTTAATTGTATAACGCTGCCTTAATCTTAGATATGCAGCTTTCATTTTGCTTTTAACATGATATTCGAAACCCATGGATTGGTCGAAAATTATACCCAAGTTTTTTGCTTCTGATACTTTTGAGATTTGTGTATCATTTATTTGAATAGAAATGGTATTGGACACACCAAAAAATTGTAATTTTGCTAATAATAATTTGTGATTTATGGTATCGAAGGCTTTACTGAAGTCCAGTAATGACATACGAGTAGAACGATTTTGTTCCTCGTTAATTCTTATATCGTTTAATATGTTTACTAAGCCCGTCGAAGTGCTAAAATGTTTCCTAAATCCAGATTGGCAAACCGGAATTATATTAAAATATTCGGCAAAACTAAATGTCTGGTTATAAAAATGTTTCTTAATGACCTTAGATATAGCTGGCAGTATACTTATTGGTCTTAGATCTGAAATTTCCTTTGGCTATACTATCTTAGCTATAGGTTTTATGATTGCCTTTTTCCACAATGATGGACATTTTTCTCGTAAAATGCATTCGTTAATAATATTGACTAATGGATTTAAGCAAAACGGAAGACCTAATTTTATATCTTTAATCGACAACCGGTCTATTCCCTTTGCACTGGTTTTAATAGTTGAAATAATTTTCAATAAGTTAATTTTATCTAATAATTGAAACACTAACTATTCGTTGTTATGTTCGATTATTTTTATATTCGATGATGCCTTGGTTGGTTGTATCTGGTAAATTGCTAGCATTCTGAAGTAGTTTTAAATATCATCGGGATTACATAAATCAATTGGGAGGTCACCATATTTTTTTTTCGTTAACTTAAGTTTTTCAGCAACGGTCCAAAATTGTTTGCCTTTTTTGTTAATTATTTTATTAAAAAATGTGTTTTTCTCACGAATTATTGCGTGTTTTGTATAATTTCTTAATTGTCGATAATATTACAGATCTGGGTTTGATTTTGATTTTTGACATTTTTTTAGGCGCACGGTCTCTTAATTTTATGAAAAGTTTAATATTGTCGGTAATTCATGGGCAGAATGGCTTATTTTTCTTTATTTTAGTTTTAACAGGAATATGTTGTCTGTAAGAGTATGGTTATGTTTTTATTGAAAAAATTGATTTTACCGTCTATATTTTAAATAATAAATACTTTCCCATGGAATGGCTAATCCATCCGTGATAAAATTGTTGTAGTTTAAGTTATTGTAATCGCGAAACATTACATGTGTGGTTTTTGATTTCTAACGTTTTGATATTCAAAAATAGAAAAAATTTAATTATGATCGGATATTGTTTCTGAAATTGGAATCGATTGTGATTTTTTGGATATTAATTGTTTACTAGATATTATGAAGTCAATAAGACTACCATTAGCTGTATTTAAGTGTATTCTAGTAGGTTCAGCAATATTTTGTGTCAAATTAAAACTTTTCAAAATAAATCTTAATCTGTTACTATACAAATTTATTTTTAAAAAGTCGATATCAAAATCACCCACCAGTATTATATATTCATAATTTATAACCAAGGATTGAAGCATGTTTTCCAAATCATTTAAAAACGTTGGTATGCTCTTTGATGGAGGGCGATAAATTGAAACTTGAAACTCTCAAATGAGTCTACTTCAGGATTTATTTTGACAATATTAATGTTCTTTTTCAAATAGAAAGAAATTCCTCCTCCGCGCTCCTGTCTATCCCGTCTTAAGAGTCGCTATCCATGCAGATTAAAGCGATTTGTTTCTGTATTGCCATCTAACCACGTCTCGGTAATACTAAAAGAAAAATTGAGATAGATAGTAAGAAAATTCTTCGAAACCTGTATTTAAAGATCTTATGTTTAAATGGCAAACTAATAAATTATTGAAAGGGGCTCTGCTTGCAAAAAAATGTTATAGTCATCCTACCTTCGCCGACTATACAAATATCTAGCCATTATCGATCAATAGTTTCCCTATGTTCTCCTGTACAGGACCCTTAAGACGCCCACCTCGCACTGCATCGCCGCCACCACCCCAGATATAAAAAAAAACTTCATGGTGCTAACCAAAAACAAAAATTAACCTCCCATAAAAAATCCCTACAAATTTAGGCCTGTCTAAAGAATAAGCAGCTAAAAAAATTATGTTTTTTCTTAGCATATAATAAATAATATATTTACAAATAAAAACCTACAAAATACCTACACCCCAGATCAAATAGCACGTATATGATGAATTCATATACAGACATCACGCAATAATTTATATTTATAATTGCGCTTCTCTAAATCGGAAAAATTTCCACCCAGAACGGCAACGCTTTAAATTTCGCTCAGATATCTCTTGATAAAAGTATTTGACAATCGCGCTCGATTTTTACGTTTGAATAGTGTACCTTTTGTATAGTATTAGTATTAAAAGGATATGGCCTTCTTCGAGAAAATGCCGATAAATATCTCCAGTTAATCATTCTACCAAAAAAAAATGACCAATCAAGGTATTTGCAATAATTTCTACCCACACATTAACCGAAAATCATTGGTGTGTCTACTTTCAATAATTTCATGCGGATTTTCGAATGCCTATATCTGATCATTGTGAAAATTTATAATTGCGTTTTTTTGAGAAATTTGCTTCATGTATGAATTCTTACCAGGAACTGAGGAGTTTCATCTGTTAAAAGTGCTTGCACTCGCTGTAAATGGTACTTCCGGAATAATACTTCCTCTTCACTATTCTAAACTATGTCGTTTGACTAATATTTAGTGTTGTAGCACTCCTCTTCTAGCTCTCTTCTTGTCCTTGTCGTAGTGTCCTCCTCAATTTGGTTTAACACTGCCTCTTCTGCTTCTACATTTGCAACTGTTCAAGATCGTTCATTTTTGGCGATCAATTCCTTGATACTGCCATTTTCACCGAATTGCTGATGGAGGCGAGCTATTTCCATTTGACTATAGAAAATAGCACGATTCAGAAATGTTTCTTGGTAAATACGCCTTGCTTCATAGGCATTGCCATTCGCAACACCGTACATAAAATGCATATCATACATTTCTCTATTACTGTGATTTACTTGAAATGAAAATTTTTAAAACTGTCAAGTATAAAAAAAGTTAGCGTCAACTGCTTCAGAAATTCATCATCAATACAGGTATGGATCGCCTACTGGCATTTAATAAACTAATATTTTATTTACTGAAAACGATTACAAAAATGCAACAATATTAATAACAAACACTTAAAGGTAGATTATATTTAAATTTGGACTAACAATCGTCTTTTCTTCTTGCATTCGACGTACGAGCGATGCATAGATATGTTTTTGATAACAAAAATCCATGTTTTTTTAGGTTATTCCGATATACCATAGGCCCAAGGCTTCTAGCACGGCTCACATAGAAGCTTTTTAGAATTTATGGTTAGATTAGTGCTGCTTTCTATTATTTATCGGTATTTTAGATGGCAAGAAGTTCGACCTAAGTATTTTTTTACATTAAATAAATAAATTAGGCCTTTATTTTATACTCGGCGAAGAGCAGCGAATGCTGTTAACTTAACCGAGTATACATAAAATTACAATATAATTATAACTACTAGCAAAAAAGCAAATAAAACATACAGAAAAATATTTACCTAACTTAATATACAAAAAAACAAACAAGTTTATACTTAAAAAAAAGAAAAAAACCTAATCTAGCGCTTGACCGACTTAACTTAACAATACAAGTACTTAAAAAAATAAATGATATTTTACAATAATAGCAATATAAATAAAACAAAAGGAGAAAAACTATCCAAAACCAAATAAATTGATGAAATAAAATTAAAATTGTTCGTAAGTCGAACACAGTCATTAAGTACTCTATTTTATTATTGACTTTCAACCAATATTGTTTTTAATCTGTGTTTGAAGCTTTGAAAAGACTTATATAGTATTTGTTAGCTTTGATGCACAGAAAGAAAATGACCTTTGAACAATTGCAGTGCTGTGACGAAGTAAACAAAATTTTAAAACCGTGCGTATTGTTCGGTTATGCCTAGAGATTCTTATTTTAAGTGTATTACGTAAGTAGGCTGGATAATTGTTTTTTAAAAGTTTAAACAAGAAACAACAATAATGAAGTTTTTCTCTATTTTGCACATTGAGCCAGTTTAATTCTCTCAGTTTGAAACATACGTGATCCTGTCTTCTTAACCTATAAGAAAAGCAAATGCAAGAATTTTGTATTTTTTACAGTTTGTACCTACTGGAAACATCAAGACATGGTCCATAAATAAAATTAGAATAATTACAATGCGATGAGACGAGAGCTTCACAAAGTTGCTTCTTTACAGTAGCACTTAAGAGAGCCTTACTTTTTTACGACTTAATTAAGCACAGGGTTATTTTTCTTTAAATATTAATATTTTGTTTCAGATTTTTATTCATTCTATAATATGCTTCGGCAATGGATGAAAGATTAAAGATCGGATAAATATCGCATTTGAATGTCATCGGTAAAGAATATATACTGCAATACATAATTCAACCAAAAATATCTGAAGCTTATTCCAAAAAATAGCTGTCCAGAAAAGATGCACCAATTCCGACATCATATCGCCAATCACAACTCTCTGATATTGGTCACTCAACTAATTAATTAAAAACTTAATGCCAGTCAGATCAAGGTCATAGTATACAAGCTTGGCACAAATAGTGTCAAAAGCAGTACCACAGAGAGTGCTGAGTGTCGAAAGATTTCGAAAACCGAGAAGAATTAGGACTGTAGCTTTGTTCATATCGCGAAACCTATAAATATCATCTATTAAATTTAATAAAACGGATGCCGAAGTATGTCGTTTACGAAAGTCAGACTGTAGAGATAATATTTTTGAAGGCATAATTAAGGAACTGAATATATACTACTCTTTCTAGTATTTTGGGAATTGTCGGTGAATATTTTTTTGGATTATTGATATTATATGTAGAGTATATATATATATATAGGTAAAGGAATTATATGCGAGATTTTCCACCAGTATGGCAAGTAACCACTGTTCAGAAAACAGTTAATTATATAGGTTCTATGTTTATATATACCAGAAAGGCAGTATTTAAGCATTTTTGAGTTCTTATTACGGATTTTTTAAGGATTGCTGATTGATTTTATTAAGGATTGCTGACTATTTTAAAAATTTCCTTGAACGACGTAATTTGAAAGTGAAAAGTACATTCTCCATTTAGTTTATTGGTCCTAAAAAGTAAGTCGTACTCTGTATAGTTCTTAAGGTTACTTAACACTGAAGGAAAATATGGATTTATATCATTGGTTTTTTTTTAATTGATAGAAATTTATTTTTTATTTTTAATTTTAATATCCATACTTTTAAGATTTTTCCATAGCTGTTTTTATTTTGATGCTTTTTTGGATACCAATGCACTTATCCCAGATCATCATGCTCAAATATACTTTAACAGATTGATCTTCTTATAACCCATGAGCTACAAACTCAAATTGGTACAGAGTGAGTTTTTACAGGAGGATTTGTTAACATTCGAATAGGAGGATGTTCCACCTGAATATTTTCTTCTGGTCCAATAGAGGTTGAACGAGAGTTTTCCGGGTAAATAGATTGGCAGAAGAATCTAATTAACTGGCCTCCAAGATCACCGGATTTAACACTCATAGACTTATTTTTTTTGGAACATCTTAAATCCTTTGTTGATAAAATAAAACCTGTTGATACACTGATCTTAAAAAATAAATGGTGAAGTTCTTTCTTCGGAGAATTTCGAGAATATAGGGCGTTCGAAAAGAAACTTTATTATTATTAATAAAATAATAGATAACATTTTTAGTAGCTTATAAGATAGTGCGTAAGTAAATCCTATGTGTTTAATTATAGAAATTTTGCTTTTGCAAATATTTTTGATCCAAGTGTAATAATCATTAAATAGTCAATCATTTATTTAAACTAGATTTTTATCTTGTTATTCAGCGATTTTAATAGTGTAACCTATTGTGCTAATTATTTGTACTACAAGAAAAACCGAATGTAGTAGTTTTTATGTCAACATTATCCTGAAAACCAGAATTTCAATGTAGGCAAGCTTAATTGTTTCTATAACGTGATTATTCGGAAACCTCTAGACAAAAACCAACAAAGAAGAATACCACTAACAAGAAAATTAAAGCGTACTTTAAAAAGATGTGCCACTTAACCCCTATTTGAATTTAAGATTCTAAGGGTGACTTCTACCCCTCTTAGGGACTTAAAACAAGAAGTCTAAAAATATTTACTTAAAGTGTTCCCCCAACAAATAAATTTAAAGTGTCTTTCCAATTTTTCATGTTTTTAACTGCAAGAAAGATATTAAGGGTAAGTTTCCAAATTGATACCCTGTATAACTTTCGCATAGTTAACTTTCTTCTTTTCGTCTGTTATACAACTTTATTCTTTTTATGTATTACATATATTTTCTAAACGACTTACTGTATGGTGCAGTAAGCCAGTTCTGAGCTCTCCGGAAACAAGATAAGTAAAGGGCGAAATATACGTTTTTAAGACTTCCACAAAGACCGCCTATGACTAACATTAAACAATGGCTGCATGATTTGTTTAAACTTACCGACCTTTTTCGATTGACTGTACTATTTCTGGATTTAATTTAATCTCTATTTTGATATGTAATGTAAATATTTCATTGTATACTAATGTAATAATAATATATAATAATGTAAATATTACATAATTCGTTGCTTTAGTTACCCTATCAAACTATTAGCGCTATTTCCATAAGTCTCTTTATTTTTAAGTTTTTGTATCTATTATTATTTTCTTTTTTTTAAATGTAATAATAAAGGGTAAATTTTGTATTCGATCCATTAATAGCTCAGAGCTAAAACATTTATGACCTTGCATGAATGTCTACATATATATTAAAAAAAGGTACTTCTTTTTAAGAATCACAACAACTTTTAATTATCGGCTCACTACATCGAACTATACCTTGCACAAAAGGCTTGCAAAATATTTAAATATATAGAAATTAAAATAAAATATATTCTTATTACAAATGCAGCATTAGAAACTATTATTTCATTTAATATTAAGCCAAAAGATGCAGCAACCTTTAACACTACATCTCTTAAAAGGCTTATTTGAAGGTCCTCGCCATTGCTTAACTACTATTAATTTGGAGATTCATAATGGCTCGCACGGTGGGAATAGCAAATTTACTATTCAAATGGTATTTAATTACACCACAAATATCTTGGTAATTAGTTAGGTTTGGGACAAGAATTTAATAATGTACACAAGGGTGGTTTCTCTAATTTATATTGCATTTCCTAAATATTAATCTACTTATTGCATGACAAGAAAATGTGATAAGGAAAACGCTTGATTTATGGCTTATCTTAGCATTTATCAGGTCGGATTTTTATCGCAATGATTAATCAATATCGTGACAAGTTTCCTAAATTAGATAGCGCTCGGAACGCCTCAGAAAATTGTCTTGCCGGATATCCATTTCCAACCGGTGACGGAGCTTTAACAGAAAACTTTGAAAACTTTCGCGATAATTTAGGAAGAGTCGATGGGTGACTTGTTCAAAACTTAGAGAGGTGCTTTAGAGCTGGTATGAATGGAAATTGAGGGCATTGTCTGCGGTTAATCAAACCTGAATTTTATCAAGGCATTAAAGAAAATCTCTTACTACAGAAGCTTTAATACTAATTAAGGAATAATGGTAATTGTTAGGTTATAAAAGAAGTTCTCCTTGAACAAACTTGTTAAACCTACCTTTTTTCTTTTTTAGTAAATGTTTTATATAAGCAAGCCATGGTTTGTTACCGGGCAATAGGAACTGGTTAACCGGACATTATAATACCGGCCCTTAATCGTTTTTAGTATTAAATAGATTTTCTGAAAATTATCACTGACCATTGTGGAGCCCATAATCAACTGAGACAGTACAGCAGTTTTCACTACAAATTAAAATTGTTTCATTTAATATTCTTTTATATAAAATTTTATTTTCTATCTCTATTAAAATAATTTAAAATTATTGTTTTTTTTTAATGAATATTTAACATGATGCGCTTGGATATTAGAAGACGATGTATATTAGAATCCTTATAAAGTGACCAGTTTTTAAAATATGTTCAGCCAAACTTGACTTTTCAACTCTTCCATATTTTACATGAGCTACATGTCCTTTAAATCTGGCACTAATTGATCTTCTAGTTTGTTCTATGTACTTTTTATTACAGTCGTTGCAATTAGTCTCATAAATCCCAGACTTTTATTTGGTCTCATTTCCTCTAAGTAATAACAGATTTAATAAAGAAAAAGCAACAATTTAAGCAATTGCTAGGGACAATGGTTATGACGATAAGATTATTAATAAGTTGATTAGAAGACATAAATTTAAAGTTATAATCTTAAAAAAAGTTAAAGTTATAAGCTTATAATCTTAAAAACTATTTTCATAAATATGAAAATAGGCAAACTTTCGTTGTAATACCATATGATCCTATCTTGACGAGAGGTTTTGATAGGGTTTCCAAAGAGTTAGGTCTAAGAATGGTCTATTAAAGTTCGACCAAGTGACGAAATCTTTTAAGAAACCCAAAAGATAAAATAAAGACCATTTAAAAATCTGGGATCTATAAGATTAATTGCAATGATTGTAATAAAAAGTACATAGGACAATCCAGAAGATCAATTAATGTCAGATTTAAAGAACATGTAGCTTATGGGCAATATGGAAGAGTTGAAAAGTCAAGTTTGGCTGAACATGTTTTCAAATACTGGTCACTTTATAGGGATAGACAACTTAAAATTACTTAAACCAGTTAATAACAATAGAAAATTAGATGCATACGAAAGTTTAACAATATTCAAAAACCAAAAAACCATTCTTAACAGGGATAAAGGTCCAATCCTTTATAGTCAATTATATATTTGGTATACCGATAGAATAGTTATAGGAGCATCTTTTTATTCTATTATTTTCCTTTACTTCCGGTTTAACAGGAAATGACACTAACTTTCTTATTTTAAATGGAACACTTTTATTTTATATTCATAGAAAAAATCTTTTTTTTTATTTTAAAATAGAATGCATTAAAAGTTTTAATTTTTAATAAAGTTATCACGGAAAAATGGTTTTCATTGTATTTTATAACTTAAATCTTTTACACGCCAATTTAAAATATCAAAATCATTAATTTTAGTAGGTATTTACATAATTTTTTTAAATAGCACATTATTGGGAACAACCACTTTTAAAATGCGGTTCCTTTCTTCTAATAATTTAGATATGATTATTTTTTAAATCGGTTGATAAATAAGCCCATAAGAAGAAAAATGAAGAACGCGTGAAAACGCAGCTTATTTAAGAAATCAAATCATTCTATGCTATTTTTATTAACTAAATTCGTTTTAAAAATGTGACTTATAGTCTTATTTGTCAACCGATTTAAAAGATAATCATATCAAATTATTGGGAAAAAGAAACTGCATTTCAAGAGGTTGTTCCCAATAATGAGCTATTTAAAAAATAAAGTAAATGCCAAAATCAATGGTTTGAACAGCTTAAATAGGCGTGTAAAAGATTTAGGTCCTAAAACGGCATGAAAACTATTTTTTGATTTCTTGATAAAAATTAAAACATTGAACGCATTCATGGCACCCTATTTTAAAATTAAAAAAAAATTATTTTTTCTATGAGTATAAAACAACAAGTAGAAAATGCAGTATTACTGTTTTCAGAATTTTATTTTTGATTGAAATACGTGTCCCATTTAAAATAAGAAAGTTAGTGTCAGTTCCTGTTAAACCGGAAGTAATGGAAAACAATAGAATATGTCACATATATTTTAATTTAGTTTTAGTCTTCTTCTAAAGATGCTAACATCATTATCGAAACACGTGTCGAGAGTAAAAATAAAGAGTTTTCATTAGTGGTAAAACTGTTTTATTATTTGAGTGTCACACCAAAGGTTCCGGACTATAGGACTATTAAATCTTTTTATTTAAGAATGTTGGAAAAGGATATAAATAATTAACAACAGTGGTTTTAACGTACTTTTTTAGCAACCCTTGCCATTATAATCCTGTGTTTCTTGGATCTGGGTTCAATTGGATAAAAATGACGAAAATAGAATGAACACCTAAATCTAGAAGTTAGAAGAAAACTTTAGACAGAGATCAATATTTTATGAATACTTAGCTTTCTATATCCTCAATGACTCCGAATCCTGGTAGGTCTCCCACATGAGGACTCTTAAAATTATAAGAATATTATTTAATCATATTTATGTTCCTTTAAAAAGTTGATTATGAGAAAAACGCGAGATTGTATCTATGCTTAAGGAAGGTATAACTGTGTGTCTCAATATGTATTTTGATTAATTTTGTTATCACCTTCGATAATAGTGGACTTTATTTATATTATATTATATATTTATAAATTTTAACAAAACGTACACAAAACGTTATTAATTGAGTGAAGTACACGTCATCTCACACACGTTTGAGCTTGGTGACGCGCGAGACCCTCACCTTTCATCGATCGTACGGGGACTGAACTCGACTGGTCGTTTTACTTATATTCCTATGAACGCAAGCGCAGTGAGATGCGCGATGCTACTGACGCCGCGCCGGCGATGCATTTATATACAGATCGTGTTTTCGTTTGTTACTTATAGGAAACCGCATAGAGGCAACACCTACTCAAAGACAAGGCCTTAGTGCTTGGCGCGTGACGTCATCGATGTGGGCCACTGATTTTTAAAAACCAAGGGATTTCATATGCTAATATCTCAATATTTGGCTTATTTTAAAAAATGCTAGAAATAGAATAGAGTTCAGGAAACATTTAAAGGCATGTTTTAGTTCTGGTTGAATGTCAGGTTAAATATTATGGTGTAATATTAAATGCAGACTCCCAACTCCCCCTACATCTGCGCCAAAATTCAACATACGTATTTAGGTATTTTTTTATACCATTAAGTATAAAAAAATGTTATTATATACACATAAATACATATATTGACTTTAAAAGCTTAAAAAGCTTAGGTATACTCCAGTTCATGTAATTTTTTAATTGCAGAAAAAGAAGCACATTTTTTCTTCGAGGTGTCAAAATCAGGAAAATAAAATTTTTGGTCTGGTTTAGAGTTAAGCCAATTATTAAATACACATTTAAGTAAGTGAACTGTGTCAAATAGGTAAAATAATGGTCTCTGATTATCTATGGGATGAGGATAAACAATGCTAAGTTGGTCTGCAGTTGAAAAATGACTAATGGCTTTCCCGTTAATGGCATTATTATCACACTATTAAAAAACTATGTACCCAATCTCCTCTAAATTTTCAATAATTCTCTTAATAAAATTATAAAGTATGTCTGATGTAATTTTGGAGATGGGAGCTATGTGAACTACTTCCTTAAAGCTGGAACACACACTTGTAATCATAAAAGTAAATGCCGTTGAAGCTAGAGACTTATTATTGACTGATGTTCCAGTGATATTACCGCCTTTATAGTCCATGTAAGGGTCAATATGAATTTCATCAAAAAAGAGTGTCACAAATCTCTCATGATCCTTTAGTAAATTAAACACATTTCAGGCATAAGTTAAAAACATTTTTTTTCATCTATGTGGGGATCGGTCATGTGTTTACAAATACCCATTATAGTTTGAGGATGTGGTAAAATTAGGGATCCATAATCTCTTAAATACTTGTATGCATGAGGACTAATAGTATAGATTATAGAAGTCAAAATTATTGTACTACTTGAATATCTGTACCTTTCCTTTGCAGTTGTAAACAAAGCTAATTGTTCACAAATAAAATCTAAAGAATGCACTATTTTGTTGTCTTCAATGTTTTTAAAACTTTTTAGTATGTTTGACACAAAATGGAACACACATTTCATTTTATTTATGTCATTTGATGGTTTGGCATGATCGAGAATAGTATTGCCAAGGGTATTGGTAGCAGTCTCGGTAGCAGTATTTGTAGGTGGCAGATTTAAGTCACAGTCGGGATTGTCATTATTGGTAACATTTTGCTCCAAAGACAGAGTAATAATAGTAAGGTCTATTGCTTCAAGTATTGCATATAAATCATCTAAACTATGGGAAGTATATGGAGTTTTAAATTTTGATGTTAAAACAGAAACTAGCTCGCTATATAAAAAAGTTTCAAAAGTTTCAGTCATGGTTTTAGTAATTCTATTGTAAAAATTTTACCTGTGTTGGAATCTTGAACATAATATGTATAATAAAACGTATAATAAAGTACTCTTTATTATACTACCTTCAGGAAAATGAGCTTCACATATTTTGGTGTTATTTGTGGGCTCAAAGTCATAGTCATCTCTGTGTATGGCTTTTACCCATTTTCCCCTTAGATTTAGGTATATCCCTAGGAAAACCGAAGACATGCACTTTAGGTCCGTTTTTATAGTTTCCGTTACAACCCGGAACACAACACATTTAAGGCATATTTACACCCTGGTATAAACTACAAGCCGAACTAAGAGAAAAACATTAAATTAAACACGAACTGAACTATTAAAGTCTGATATAAACAAATAAAACCGCGGCGCGCCGGAGACCCGGTTTTTCAGAGGATTTTTCTAGCCCGAAAGTACGATTTTGCGATTTAAAAGTACGCGAAGAGTTTACATAAATATAACATACACGTTTCGCGAAAATAAACTGATTTTAGAAAAAAAAACACAAAAATGAGCTAATGTTTACTGCGGATCTCGTCAGAAATACCGGCAACAACAGAACATAAATATAAACAACCTAACCTCTCATTTCATCAGGTGGCACAACTAGTAGATGCGCCGCTGTCAGATTTATATAGAAAGAACTCCTATTGGCAAGTAACAAGGTATTAGATAAATGATAAAATTTGAAAAAATGGAAGTTTAAATTATGAAAAGAAAAATAAGGATGCACTCTTTTTTTTTAACTAAATTGTAAAGTAAAAGCAGTTAAAGATATAGATTTAATTATTTTAAGATAGTAATAGAGCATCCTAATGTTCACGGCAATCTGCAAAGTCTGGCAGCGTTGCAGGCAGCCTTCCGCGGACGAACAACGGCAGCGGCAACAGCCGAATTCACCTGAAAATCAACCAGAAGTGCATGGCCCAAACGCGTGACGTCACGAGCAAAATTTTTTGGAGCGCTTTGTCCTTTTGTAGAGGTGTTATTGATAGAGGCGAAATTTTGCAACTTCGCGCGTATACGAGTGCCTGCGACAGAGCACCGCTCCGGCCGGCCCGAGGACGGGATTAGGAAACATCTGACTTCCGTGGGAGCTGCGTCGTTTGGCGACAAAATGTCCCAAAATATTACGCGAAAATCCAGGCATTTTTAAAATATTTATTCTAATGCGGGTTTTACAGACATGACAATGTGTAAAACCCGCATAGAATTGTAATCTAAAAATGTTTAATATGCTGTGTTTTGCATAATAAAAATTTAAGCGTTATTCTAATAAAAAATAAAATATCAACTCTGATAAAAATATAATAAAAAATCACAAATAAAACTCTAATAAACAAACTTAACAACATATCATTTTTTAAATAAAAGGCTCAAATAAACCGCCTTCTTTCGCTAAACAAAAACTTAACCTATCGTAAAAGCTATTTCGCAAAATATACCTCCAAAAGAGTTTCAGGTAAAATGGAATTGGCACCTTCGACAATTTTATTTCGCAACTCCTCTAAATTTGTTGGCCTACTAAATTCATGCTTGTAAATGGTCTGCTTAAGGTAACCCCACAGATAAAAGGCATTTGGAGACAAATCTGGAGATCTAGGAGTCCATTTAATATCGCCAGTCCCACTAATAAGGCGGTTAGGAAAAGTATTTGTTGAAAATTCTTTTACCCTAGCCGCGTTATGAGCAGGACAGTTTTATTTAATAATCTTTTATTAAAAATTATTAGACTTATTTTCCCCTTATCCAATATAAAAGTATCAAAACTTTATTTACCAAATCTAATGGTAGGTACCAATATTATTAATGTAGTAAACAGCCATTCATCACGAAATATGTCGCATTTCCAAAAACAATATGTTCTCAAACTTCTTCCCTACATCGCCCCATATGTTACCTTTTGCAATCAAAACTAGCAAACTAGTTAGTGGAATTTGCGAAACAGGATGTTCCCGCTCTACTACTAAATCTTGGTCGATTTCCTGACTCTAATAAATCGCGTCCGCTCGCCCGTTTAAACGATTACTGCAAGGCATAAAAACAGTAAAAGCACGAATCCCTAATTTTTCCAATTATTTTCCGATGGGGCTTAAGTGCCATTAAAAAGCACTCTTGCAATTAACGAGTTAATTTTTTGTTTGCTCTTCAATTTTAGTTGATTTATAATATTTTTATAGAATAGAAAATTTTTAAATTTAAATTTTTTGTCTTTTATAATTTTTTTAATATGAGCGTTAAAAATTCGAGGAGAAAGCCCAAAGAAAGAATCCAATAAAAAAGAAATAAAATTATGATAAGGTTAAAATCTATTAATTGATAAAGATCCGTCAGGCTTTAGTTCTAGGTACATAGACAGATTTTGCGCACAACTATTTTTCTATTTCCAACCCACGTGCATTTTCAAGGCCAAAATTTTAAGTGAAAATAGGGCTTGATTAACCAATTTTATGTAAAAGGTAATAACATTCTCTTTTCAATGTATCCTAAAGTTAACGTTTTAAGAATAATAAAAAAACCGATTGCTCGATGAACAAAAATAAAACTCGTTTATTTTTATCTCTTTTGAAAAATCAAGGCATTACTTATTTTGTGCATTATTTCTTGTCGCTTTAACCCCTCGCGTTTTCTTTCCAACAGATAAGAAATTAAATGCATATTCTTTAATATTATTAATTAAAAAAATATTTTTATATAGAAATTGTATTATTGCTAATATTGAAACAGGTAGTTAATGAAATAAATCAGTAACACCATGACTAGTTATTACGTGAAATATATTTAAAAAACATCACAAGGATGGTAATCACTTGGTTGGTAGCGAAGTTTATGGAGGCACAATTAGTGACAAGACTAAAAACTAATCATTCTAAATTGAAGATAGTATGAAAGCAGTGGAAGTTGCTATTTTATATGTTGCGAATATGGAAATGGTCATTAAAAACTAGGCAACTACGTATCCCTTTGTTTATTGTATGTGAAATATATTAAGGATTTACAGAATCTTAAAGACATACAAGGCTTATCCACCTTCATTTTACAAAATTGATCCCATTTAGTATCCTTCGATTGAATGCTCTACAATAGTTTCAAAATATATTTAATCATGTTAGTTGATAAAACTTTGCTTCGATATTGTTTATAGAAGTATCTTTACAATAACGCAATAAAATGATTTAACTAGTAAATTTTTTTTGTTTTTGATATACAGACCATAAAGTATTTTACAAGTGACATATACTTTATACTAGTATGTGATAATTATGTATAATATATGGATGGGTTAATTTTAATGTGCACAATACAAGCTAAAATGTAAGCATAAGAAAGGGTCATTATTCGCAAAAAAATCATTGTGACAATAGTCTTCTTAACCCAACCCACTAATCACCCGAATTCAAGGTCTCTAAGCCCCAAAAACATGAGAAGCATAAACTATGGGTCTTTTACATCGAAAAGCATAAAAAATTATATTCAATTGTATAAATAGGCAGCAAGAGGAACTTGGGGGAAAATTAAATTTCGAATTGCAAATAAGGTCAAATAAGTGTACTTCCCAAGTTTACCATAAAATTGGTTTAATTTGGTCAGCAATCATTATTAAAGTTCTTAATGAGATAAAGAGTGACTGAATTTTGCACTTTTTAACAGTTAACTCATTGGATATCAACTAAGTAGTCATATTTTCCTGCGATACCATGAAATTTCCCCTCAGAATGTAAATCGGAAAAGTTCCATCTACAAATAAAGTTCAAGAGGCATATGAAGATTTTGATCTATATCGCGAATATAACAAAGAAAAAGAAAGGGGCATTAGATAATCTTTTGCTACGACACAGAACATCAACGCTTAGCTAGGCAGGAATGTATTGGAATAAAACTTATCTGCTAACTTTCTGAACCAGGATATCATGAGACACAAAGTCGAAGGCCTTGTTATATCAAAGAATGTTACATTACAAAAATGTTGCATCACAAAGAATAAGTTTAAATAGTTTTAACAAGTGAGGTGGGTAATTATTAATAACCCTGTCCTAAAATTAATTACTCTTAAAAGATAGTTAACTGAGTAAGGTGAATTTCAAATGAAGACGCAAATGTTTTGCGAAGAATAAATTAAGTGAATATAGAAAAAGTTTTAAAAAAGTGACAATACACGAATTATATTTTAATAATTTCATAATTTAGAAAAACACTTAATCTTATACAATCAGTTAATCCTTTTGTAAGGGGTACCAAGATGAGTTCCTTAAACAACATTTATATCAAAGCAATTTTTACTCGGCCTATTTTTTTATTTAGTTTATTATGATTCCAGTTTAGTTAAATAATTTTTCTTGAAATAAAAAATTAGTTATGTAACATATGTATGGTAAGTACATAACTTGGATACCAAGACATCATTAATACTACAAAAAAAGTACTTAAGATATTGAGTCTTTTAGTACATCTCAGATGGTTTTATTTGGTTAAATATGATTATTATGTGCATAATATTTATTTTATTTGATTTCAGTAACATTTACCGTAAATGTAGGTTTACTTTTATTTATTTATTTCATTACGTTTCTCAGTAAACTAATGACTTAATGACTACAAAAAATTACAACGGTTTCCAGATAGTTTAGATTTTTCGGGAAATGTTTTAATACAGGGTGTCCCGGAATTACATCGCAATATTTTGCCAGCCGGATCTTTGTCTAAAAATAAGACAAGAACTTCATATACAGGAATTTTGAAAAGTGAATCGTTTCATGTTACAGGGTGTTTTATAACTCCTTTTGAAGATGGTTTTTTTATTAATATTTTCGAAACGCCTGGTCGTTATTTTTCAAAATTTTTATCGTATACTACTGTTATTGTTACTAACTGATGTTATAACATTTTTTATTAAAATGTATACAAAGTTGAATACAAATAGTAGTCAGTAAGGTTAAAAATGTCAAAACTTTTTTTCTATGACCGTTTTTGAAATAATCAACAAATGTTTTGCAACCTACACTCATAAAGTATTTTAATCACGTTTAATCAAATTAAAATGTTTATATTGATCATCGGGTATAAACATGACATAAGATTATTACAAATACTTAATTTTAAGATCAAAAACTGTTTAGAAATCTTTTTTTTTTATTTCATTCCATTTTATTTTTTCTTGGTAAACGATTGAAAACTATTGAATGGGTAGAACATTGAAAATAAATGCATTTTAATCTTATAATAAATATTAATTTCAGCACATATCTATATTCAAAATATTAATACATGCTAATCTTACTTTTTTATCGCATCTAATATTCAGTATCGCTCTGTATAATTTCTTTTAAATATACGCACAGATCGTCTTTTTTTGCATCGAGCATTCCCATAAGTGATAAATTTGGCAAGCCCAATTTGAGTGGGGAAAAAGAACGAGAACGGACTAAGTGACGGTACCGTCCGCGTTGTTTCTTGCGTTGAGGTTCCGGAACCACTAATTTCTGGATTCAATCTAAATACTTGATTATTCATGTGTGGGTGATGAATTGAGTAATCGCCATTCCAGTACCCAAGTCCGATTTAGAAGCCCTATCAGGTAAGAGACTTGTGCGTATCGCATCGCGCCCATTAAATCCAATTTTTTTTACCTTATATTCATTCATTCAATTTCATTATCTATTTCCTGCATTCCAAAAACTGTTTTCTTCGTTTAATTTCAAAATTATAAATAATGTGTAATTAATTGAGAAAAGTTAAAATAATTAACTTATTAGCTGAGAAAAAAAAACCAAGCAAAACAAAAACAACAAATTATAGCAAATGTTCGAAGTTGTTGCCATTTTAATTTTGCCCTACGCCTTATTGCGCGAGTAGCCCTTAAAATAGAAAATGGATTTCCTCCTATCTCATTAACCGCCCAATTAATCCTCTGAATTAATTCTTCACGGGTATTAATTTCTACAGGATATATCAATTCGTTTAAATGACCCCATAAATAGTAATCTACTGAAGTTATATCTGGCGATCGAGGAGGCCAATTTATAGGACCACCTCGCAAAATGGATATCAATCCACTGACAAACATTACATCCAAAATGAGCAGGTACTCCGTCGTGCTGAAATATTGTTATCTGTCGTATGTTAAGGGAAACGTCTTCCAAAAGCTGCCCAAGATTATGTTTCAGCATATGTAAATAGTTTTCAGAGGTAATACGGTTGGGTAACTCTATCTGGCCAATAAGTTGGCTCCCGATTAATCCCGCCCACAAATTTATTGAAAACCTGCTCTGAAAGTTGGTACGCCGTATCACTCTTGGATTATTATCTGCCCAAACATGCATATTATGCATATTAAACAAACCATTTCTAGTGAAGTTAGCTTCATCAGTCCATAAAATAAATGGGACTAAGTTTGGGTTGTTAATTATCCATTTAAAAAATTGGACCCTCAGCACAAAATCGTCTGGTACCAACTCTTATACTCTCTGGTAATGATAAGGATGTAAGCCTTGGATTCTTACCATTCTTCCTATCTAAAAAAATATTTTTTAATTTTTATTATTATCAATGTCGGCAGTATTTTTTTTATAATTAATATATGTGTGGCTCGTGACACTGTTCTGATGCTTGTTCCAGGATTTTCTTTGAAATAGTTTAAGACGTTTTCCAAGTTATGGTCTGCTTGTGGCCTGCCTTGTCCACGAGCTTTTCAAAAACTTCCATTTTCACATAAGTTATAGTGATAACAAAAACTTGACGATCTGGAATTCGTCTGAGGAGAAATCTTCGGCGATACTCACTGGCAGCAGCTAACGAGCTGCCATTAGACAAACCATACACAAAATGCATATTGCCTAACTCTTGATTCGTAAATCTATCCTATCTAGTTTTAAAAAAAAATTACACAAATAACTATTTAACTTTACCAATGTAAAGTTCAAATTAAAAAGTCAAACAAGATTCAAGCAATAAACAAATTGTCAACAAGCTACCTTTTCAATAAGTCATGATTTACTTAAAACTTTATAATTATTTGTCTTGAAATCGGAGGCTTCTATTAAAATAAGACAGGAGTACCTTTTTTATGTAAAAATGTTGGTTCTTTTTAATTTTACTATCCAAATAATTAAAAAGTAATCAGAAAAAAAGTTATGACATTTTTATCTTTGCTACCACTAATTTTAAACGACCCTATATACGTTTAAGTATAAAATGTTATAAAACCAGTTAGTGACAATAACAGTAGTATACAATAAAAATTTCGAAAAATAACGACCAGGCGTTTCGAAAATATTAGCAAAAAACCATCTTCAATAGGAATTATAAAACACTACCTGTAACATGAGAACCATTTTTAAGATTCCTGTATATGAAGTTTTTGTCTTATTTTTAGAAAAAGACGCAGCTGTAAAATATTGCGATGTAATTTTGGGACACCCTGTATATCCAACATCATTGTAACAAAGTTTTGAAAAATGTAGTTTGGGCCCAAAAAGTAAAATGTTTAAAAGGCCGGTTTACACCGTCATTGGTATTATAAAAAGGATAGATTCCAATATCTGTTACTTTTGTTACAATTTTTGTAAGATATGAGAAGCAAATTACTAGATGATCTAACATGCAGAGGTCGAATGTATTTGAATTGCAATCTTCTAATTTTTTTTCGTCAAAATTTATATAAATAATCTTTGTATTTTTATAGGTGCGTTTATTGTTTTTTTTAAGCCATAAGAGAGATGTAAATTGGAAAGCAGTTGAGTCTGAGAGCTATTTGTGTGAAACTGCACAATTAAATCCCCTGTAATAATTATCTCCTTGGAGGTATCCAACCCACTGAAGAGTTCTAATATTTTATAAATGAATATGTTAAAATTAGAATTAGGACAATGGCAAACTGTACCCGTATGTAACTTCTTTCAAGAAGGTCGCAACAATAAAAGGTAAAGGAGAAAAAGCAATAATATCTTTCAGATATACAAAGTCTCCAATATATAAAACGGTATTCTTTAAACTCGAAGAGAACCAATAAGGAAAAGTGATAAAAATTATTTTACTGACAGCTGTCAAAAGATCCCTGATGTTGATGCCATATTATGGCTTAATCTCCCTAGTCATAAAATAATGTAAGTTGTTGTCCTTCATTTACAAATTGAAAAATTTAGATTCGGTCATCAAAAATATGCAATAATTAAGTTCCATAGGTTTTTTTTAATAACATGTGACGTCACGTGCTGGAAAAGGTAAATGCTAACTTCCACTGTCTACGTCACGGATAATTTTTTTACTTTATCTTTTAACGATTTAAATTTTATCAGTTGTTTGGTAAGATTTCGAGTTTTGGATGTTTTGTAATAGTTATTTGCTTCCTTAAGGCGTTTTTTAAAATTTTATATATTAATATAATATTTTGTGACTTTTATTTCTGTGACCTCGAAACCCAAAATGTTACTAGACAACGGATAATTTCTTTTAATATTCTTAATTAAACTTAATAACACCAAAGTTTCATTTACAAAATCAGTTCAGCTGAAATGTTAATTTTGGTTTTTTCACGTTATACATATACTTTGAAACCTTTTCTTTTAATTTTATTACAGCAATTATTTCCTAAAAGTTAATTACCTTAATATTTTTACTATCCGATTTTTCTAATTTAATTAACTCATAGAATATGATCCAGTTTATTATTAAATTAAAATATTACGGTAAATTAAATATTAAAAATATTACTGCTACTGCTTTAAATAATAAATGCAAAGCTTACTTTATTTAAATATCTCTAAATAAAAGTACTGTAATTACTTCCTGCTTTTAATTAAATGAACTGCAATGTATTTTTTGGGCAACTAATTAGTTTTATTTATTTAGCAAAAGCTAAAATGTAGCTCTTAATATTGATTTATAATAGTTAAGTTAATTAAATAAATGTTAAATAAAAAAATATATAATTTTTTTACTGTTTTCTTTTTGGAGTGATGATTTTATATTTTTTGGAGTGATACTATTAAAATTAGATAATTCATAATTTCTTCATTCAGACGTATACGCAACTTAATTAACTAATTCAACATTTTCTTTTATAGGGGCTTTCAGGCTATACGATGTAGACAACGATGGTTTTATAACCAGAGACGAAATGTACAACATAGTTGATGCGATATACCAGATGGTGGTAAGTAGACTTCTTTTTTTAATTGCAAGTGAAATTATACTGCTTATTACATTGTTCTTCGCGTCCACAGATTTTTTCCAATGAGCATACATTTTATTATAACGTATTTTATATAATGTAAACTTCATAAAATATATGCATTTATTTTATACCGGGTGGTGCGTCGACGAGAGGAAGATAGGAAATCCCATGTAAATTTTAAGGGGGTCAATTATTGGCTTCCCTGTACATTTTACAGAAAAAATGTAAGACAACTTTTTGAAGAGACCAATCTGGCAAACCCTCGTGCAAAAATTCAACAAATTTTAATAAGCGAATCTTGAATTATTCATTTAAATGTTATTGCAAAATTACCAAATTTTCGGTTCAGGTAAAACCAGCCACCAGCAAACAATTTGTTATAAGGCTTTGTCAAATCTGACGTACAGCCGAATACAAGAATTTTTTTTTTTCATTTTATCAATCTCACAACCATACATTCAAAGTAAGACCGTTTCCCGCATAATGCCACTTAATTATGGCTATTTTTTCGTCGATTGATTAATTCATATTCAATCGACGATTCATGAAACATTCATTCCTCACGTCAGTGACAATATTCATTTTAATGGTGCCCGTTTGGTTTTACCTGAGCCGAAAATTTGCTAATTTTGCAATTACTTTTAATTGAATAATTCAAGATTTGCTTATTAAAATTTTTTGAAACTTTGCACAAGGGTTTGCCAGATTGGTCTCTTCAAAAAGTTATGTTACGTTTTTTCTATAAAATGTACAGGGAAGCCAATAATTGACCCCCTTAAAATTTTCATAGGTTTTCCTATGTTCCGCTCGGCGACGCACCACCCGGTATATGGGCTAAATTAGCTTGAATCTACATCATTACTTCGATGGATAGTGCACAAGTAGGCTTTGAATATGTCTATACAGGGTGGGGATTGAAGATTGCACATTATCCAAAATAATGGCAACAGCGCTTCCTCTCTTCGATGAGCAGTCACCGCTGTTTTTGCTGTTTTTATTTTTTACAGAATAACAATAATAATATCAGCATGCCTCATTTTGCTGTGTGATTATTTTAAACGCAGACTGTTACTTTTTTCTCAAATTATTATAGTTGTTCTTACTTCTTCTGAAACCTTAAAGCATTGAATACACTAGAGTAAACATTGGCTGCTTTGGATTGAGCACAACATCTACACAGAGAGCAGAGGCGATATTTTGTTGATAAACATGCTTCGTACTCCATGCTGCCACTCAATTTTAACAGAAGAAAATAAAGTGATATAATAAATTATTATAATTCGCAGAAACTGAGTTGCATTCTTTATTATAAAGCAAAAGAAAGAGTGAAACTCGTTTAATAATTAAAACTATTTTGTACTATATTTACACTAAACACTAATAATAATTAATATTTTTAATTTGGATTCTTTAAATCACCAAATTTCCACACACAACGGCAACGCTGTAGATTTTGCCCAAAAAGATTCTCGCGATAAAGGTATTTGGCAACTGCGCTCGTTGTTTACTTTCGGATGGTGCGCCTTTCGTACAGTATTAGTATTAAAAGGATCTTTTGAGTGGTTACAGTGTGTTTTTTTAATTAACATTAAGACTAAAAACTCCCTTTTTGCTGAAAAATTATAAAGAAGTCTGAAGTGGGTCACATATATTAGAAAAAAGAAAATTCAAATCGTTTCTTTCACAGGTGAGTTAGGTGTCAATGGTGTCATCCTAGGTTATAATATTGTAAAAGAAGGCATATATAAGAATTCAATAATTTTTTGCCAAAAAAGTTTTGTTTGTGGAGGTTTGCAATCACCTCAAATGCGTTTAGATATTTATTATAGAAAAAAGATTAATTGAAATCCTTTGGAAGCCTTTTTCATTTCTTTAACATTCGACTTTTTAAGTAATTTTCATAAAAAAACTTTAACATTCCAACAAAATATTAACATTCCTTGGGAATTACAGGAGATATGGGCATTATATCGATTAAATAACAGCGGGCGCGGACTATAAATGGGTTGCTGGCAAACGAAATATGCTGCGTTCTATAATCGCTAGATATCGATCGGGCGCTAGCTTCACAAATAATTGTTGATTACTCTTAAAGTATATATTATTAGTCTGCAAATAAACAAAATCTTTAAAGTGGTACACTTTTTACCTGTTACAAAATACAACACAAAAAAACATGTAGTGGATTAAGAAAATTACATATTGAATGAAAAATTGGAAAGTCGATTTGATATCCTTGACTGAGAGATGGTGAACTTAAACAACCTCGCCTATGGTTTGCAGCTAGGCTTATTCTAGGCATTCAATGTTCTAAGTCTGAAACAGTTGAAATTATTAATAGTTTTCTTGGAGCCAAACCAGCAGTACAATTTAGGAATTTGTTTTCAATTGAATTTGAAAATAGAGCGAGAATTCCACCCTGCGCAAAAACTTTCTATCGCAAGGGTCCAGGAAGAAGAACGACTGTAAGAAATGGTTTATAGTACCCTAGAAGTAGATTCAATACGATAAAGTAGAAGTGTTGGAGAGAACTAGTTATGACCATAAAAGTGTTACCCGTACGAAAAACCATAGGTACAAATGGTTCAAATATTCGAAAAATTTGGAGATATTCCCCGAAAACCAGTAACTAAAAATGGAATTTTATCAAACTATTATTGTATTTCCACTACATAGGAAATTCAGTTCTTCCGTTGTTAGATATTGATTTAGGGAAATAAAGCACAGAAAATTCCAATTCCGTATTCAGCATCCGAGCGATCATATTTTGTAATATAAGTTTCCTTACTACGGCCCTGTCTAGCCGGATTATTCTAATCGATTTAAATTCATTTATATTTATACAAACATTCTGTTAAAATTAATATAAGAATCGCGTATATAGGGACCTCATTGGATGTTGAAGTTTATAATTGTGCTTTAAGTACGCTAAATAATCAATAAGTGATTATAGAGCC
This sequence comes from Anthonomus grandis grandis, assembly GCF_022605725.1. Classification (NCBI taxonomy): domain Eukaryota; kingdom Metazoa; phylum Arthropoda; class Insecta; order Coleoptera; family Curculionidae; genus Anthonomus; species Anthonomus grandis. The sequence goes on from NC_065546.1 coordinate 17,316,057, forward strand.
AGACCATTGTTTATTCATGGCTCAAAAATAAGTTGAGCAAACCTACAAAACCAAAAACTTCCTGCTATTCAAATCCTCCGTGATTTAGACCTGCTGTCGGTCTATTTTAAATAAGATATACTCATAATGCAGTTATATTATTGCAGTTATATATCAGTTATATTACTCATAAATTGTTTTAGCGAAAAATGCGAAATGACTTTTATAATTTAGGTTATCAATTTATATTTAATTTTTTTATGATAAATAATTTTTATTATACAATGCGAACCATTATATTAATATTTTGATATTATGATTCTGTAGGTAATAAAATGTATCTAAAACCTGCATTAGAGAAATAAACTTATAAATAAAGAAATAAATTAATTTTAGATGTGTCTGAACTTTGGCATAATATTTGGCGAAATTTTATTGCAAGTAATACTAAACTGATATTCTAAAAAATATAACAAAATATAGTGTGTAAAGTTTAAAGGCATCAATTACAAAAAGCTTATTTTTGACATTTTATTTTATTCTGTAGCACGTGTAAGTGATTTGAAGCAAGTTATCTTAGAACTGTGAAGAAGGTTTGAAGAGAACCAGAACTTACGAAATCTTAAAACTCAGTATAAATTAGAAGATTCCCAATTTCGTTGGCTTGACTGGCTAATAAAATGCAGACTAAAGATATAATCATTAAAAAAAAATTAAAATGTTTAGACTTACACACTCAGTTCAGTAGATCAGTTTTTCTAATTGAGATAACAGCCAAATTGTTCAACAATTTAAAAAAAGCAATCATAGGGAATTAACTTTTCTGGAGAAATTAAAAATCAATAGATTCTAAGAGTGATACGGGTGCATACCATTTCATGTTGATGCCCTTTTATATTTTTGTTTGATATACTATTTTATTTACAAAAAATTTTTATAAAAAAATATCTTTTTAAAGAAAAAGAATAATGTATCGAGATTCTATAGTTTGTGTGCTCATAATGATGAATTAAATAGACCGCACTAATCAGGGCTTACTTCCGACCTACTCAACACTTAATACATTTGCGGCTTAAAACTCAGTAGGCAAAGTACCTCTTGGTTGGTGCAGAAATTTCCAACAAAAACCGTTTATGTTGATGTGATTGTCTATGATTTTCTTTGTTTTCGTTTAAATAGAGTCATCCTTTTCAAAACTAAGCAATCTGTTATTTTGTTTTATAACATTTATGAAATTATTGTAACGAATACCGTTATTATGTAATACCCTATACAGGGTGTCCCGAATATATGAATAGAAAAACAGTAGATTCCTTATGTCAAAACAATGTGATTGAGGTCAACTTGCCTTATCCTAACTTTAATAGTAACTGAAATACAGGGTGTCGAAGTATTATTTGATTTATCGTTTTTTCTCATAGATCCTGAACCAAATGACATACTGATATGAAGAACATGTGATTCTTTTAAAACGAAAAATAAAATTTCGTATACAATTTTCGTTTTTTTGGTAGAGGGCAATCGTTGCGTTAGTTTTTACTTTTTTAAATCCCCTAACTTTTTTGCAGCTCCGTATATTGGTTTGAAAAGTAACAACATAATTTCTTTTTTTAATAATATATAAAAAAAATTATACCTTATTAAAGTCGCTAGGAGCAACTATTTTCGAAATAATCCCACTTTTAGGTTTTCATAATATGTGAATGACTTAAATTTACTAAATTTTTAGCAATGCAATCCTAAATAAAATAAAATTAATGCCTAAGATTATTGATATTTATGTAAAATTAGAATAGTTACTAATTTAAAAAAAAATATTACGACTTTTTTCTTAAATCTTATATCATAACCAAAGTAAATGATATTTATTTATTTTTTTATATTCAAAGAAATATACCAAAAACAGTAATTAACAAAGAAACATACAAATACCGCTAGTATAACAACTGTTCAAAATGCCCTCCATTAACTTACAATGCATTTTGAAATATGTACGTTTAACAAATGACTGCTGTATTTTAAAAAGAAGATTCTTATTATTTTTTAACATATTTACAATTTTTACATTTAGTTCATTTAGATTATTTATAGGAGTATCATAAACAATTGATTTCAAACATCCCCAAATACAAAAGTCCATGGGTTTTAAGTCTATAAGTCTGGACTTCGCGCAAGCCAAAGCAAAGGTTCACCACGGCCAATCCAACGTTCGGGATATTGTTTGTCAAGATAACTGTGTACCTGTCGTGAAACCTACCTTCTTGGTCACTGGTACAGCTTACATGTTCATTTCTGTTATCAAGTAAGGTTTTAGAGATGGAGGTAGAGGGTAATGGTGATTTTGACGGTCCAGACGGTTCCTCATCGGCATCGGGAATAGTTTCTAGAATAATACTGTTTTTTCTATATTTCTTAAAATAAAAATAATAATGTTAATAGCTAAACGATTTTGTTCTATCCTAGAATGCACATGTCTGACATGTCTCTCCTTGTCAACTCATCCTAATCCGAAACTTATATCTTTGCTCGGTTTAACGCTTTTATGAGGAAATAGTTTTAGATTGTGATGTATATAAGTTAGCATACCAGCTCTTTTTGTTGTTAGACGATTCCTAGTTTTAGAATGTATAAATCCATAAGAACTGAAAGTTCTCTCAGTGCCATATGTCGAAGTGGCAATTCAGTACATATACCTTTCCAGTTTATCAAAGATAAAATGTTAACATTTTTTTCACAATCCTGCACAAATTTTAATCCCCAAAAACCTTCGCTGCTCCTATAGGCGGCTAAATTTTCAAGTACTTTGCTATCATCAACATAATCTAAGTACATGGCAACAGAATGGATGTAAGTTAACCCACCTACAATTTCCTTTTGTGATAGTTGCTTTCCTAAAAACAAAAAAAATATATTAACTTATAATTTAATTATAAGTATAAAAGTATACTCAACTACATATTAAAGTTAAGTTACGTTAAGTTTATTCATTTTTTTAGGTATTGAGTTTTGTTTAAGTATCAGAAAAAATTACCTTTATATCGAGGATCCAAAATGTTTGCAGCAAAGTGTATTTCTCTAAGGCACATCTGTTGCCTTTCAAGTAGACTTTCTATTACTTTTTTTTCCTCCAGCTTCAATAAGGGCGAGGTAGACAATTGGTTTTCAAAAACAATAGCAATTTCATAAAATGCAACAGCTACTTCACTAATGTTGCACTTTTCTGACTTCTAACGCAAAATCCATTTCTTTATTGGTTGTAATAAAGTTAAAAAATGTTCGATTTTCGTCCAGAATATATCATCAAGAATATCATGTTTATTCCTTTTTTCAAGCAATGTCTGATATTCTTCTGTGATTGCCATTGCTTGAAGAGTGCTTTTGTTTTTTTGTAGGCTCTCAAAACTTGTAACTATGGCAGCTTATCTTGTTGCTACTCGAAGTTTAAGGGTGCAGGATTCACCTTTTTGCTTTTCCTTTGAAATTCTTTTAAATGCAGAAGTTAAAACCGATTTATTTTTTATTGCCTTTATTATGGACTTCGAGGCATTAAGAAGAGTTTCTGTGGTCTTTAAATTCATTATATCAGTAACCAATAAAATAAGTGTATGAGCTGCGCAACCGTAAAATGAAATTGGTTTGTCTGGATATCTACTTTGTAGCAATCCCAAGATTTCTTCATATTAGCGGTTTTTGCGGATTTTGCTCAGACAATGCGTCTGATTATTTGTTTATTCCCACCTCATTGTATACCATTTCTATTTGATCTGCCATGTACTCACCTGTATGACTACTTTCTTCAGTAGACAATGATTTCAAAAAAACAGGTTGGGTGTGGTTATAACAAAATTAATTATGCTCTCATTCCTTATGTTTGTCCATGCATCGCATTGAATGCCCAGGACTTTAGCATTTGTTAAATTATCTGTCACTTCGATTTCAACTTGATTAAATACAGCATTTAAAAGCGAATTTGATAAAACAAAACATGAAGGCAACGTCAAGGACGGTCTGATTTTTTTAAAAAGGTCTATCCAATATATATTTTCTGTTATATTTAAGGGCAGACCTGTAGCATAAATTGCCTTTGCTAGCATCAACCAAATTTCATCTTGATCGTCGGGTTTAATGTTGTCAATAAAACAGCTTTGAGTGCTTAGGGTACTAATTAAGCTATATTGACTACGACTACCCATTCTCTGGACTTTAGATGCCGAAGGCCCAGATGCCGTTGAACTATTCCTTACCTCTTCTAACTCTGCTTGCTGTTCTGCTGATTCAGCCACCGACACATCCAGTTTCCTCTTGTTTGATTTTTCTGACTCATTCAGCTTTAGTTCACTTTTTAACATTACTTTAACATTGTCAGGGCACATTTCACATATAACAAGATGTAAGCCCATTCGAGTTGCATTGTGTGCAACCTGTTTTTTACAAAGTTTACACTCGTAACATTTCTATTTCTGTCCTGGCTTATTTAGAGTATTAAAGTATTTATATACAATACTTTTAGTTCTACCCATTTTCTTAATGTTTAAAAAACAAATCACAACAAAAAATAAATAGGCACAGGAAAAAACTTTGAAAATATAAAATAGCTCTTATTGTAAAGGTACTAATGCCGCCGAACAACTGAATTGACGCGCCGATCGCGAGAAGAAGCAAGCAAGCCAGCCAAGCCATTGTAATAAGCAGGTTGCAGCTTGTCTTAAGCAGTAAACATTGAAAATCAGCTGATATTTTTGTGACAGTCGTTTATTTTTTATGACTGTCATTTATTTTTTCGACAGTAAGATTTTATTTGATTAATTTTAATTGATAAAAAATAAATGACGATGGTGTCGTAAAAATAAATGACGTGACCGTCATTTTCAATATGACCGTGACGTGACCGTGTCAGCAAAATTTGCTCACATCCCTACCTAGGCATTACTTAAAATGATTAAACTTAAGAGAAAACCTTGTTTACTGGTTTCAAAAGTTTTATATAACATTCAAAAAGTTTGACATAAATAATAATACAAACAATTGTCTGCAATGCCAACTGCCAAAGATGCGATTTAATTAAAGTAGTAAATAAGTATAATTTATTATTTTTTTTGTTTGAAAAATAGTGATTACGTCGAAAATAGTTGCTCCTAGCGACTATTAAGGTATACATTTTTATGTAAAATTAAAAAACGAATTTATTTTGATACTTTTTAAACCGATCTACGGGCCGAAAAAAAGTTCTAAAAAAGTAAAAATTAATGCAACAAAATTAAATTAAAAATTAATGCGTCCTCTACCGAAAAACCAAAAACGGTATACGAAATTTTATTTTTCTTTTTAAAAGACTAGTATGTTTTAAATTTCATGTCAGTACGTCAATTGGTTCAGGATCTATGTGAAAAAATGATAAATTAAATAATACATTGACACCCTGTATTTTAGTTACTATTAAAGTTAGAATAAGTCAACTTGACCTCAATAACTTTATTTTGACGTAAGGAATCTACTGTTGTACTATGTTCCATTACTTTCGGGACACGCTGTATATTATTATAAAAAATATCGTTTCTTGGGTCTATATCTACATTCTGGAATTTTAATTTTAATGATTTTAATTTATACACGTTTCTTGTAGAGTCATAGCCCTGAAGAAAGACTACGGGCAAAAACGCTAGGCAGATATTAGTAGCTACTTTATTAAGCTAAATATGTAGTTAATTTTATTGACTTTTAAGGAATTTTGATGTTTGTTTGGGACATTATAAACCTATGAATTTCATCCCTATTGATACTGGTCATTTTTGGGTGTACCCAAATAATAGGATTTATTGTTCATAATAATTATAGAATATGACAGCAATTATTTAATCCATACTACACTTCTATATTATAATAATGCATGTTTATCCTAAAATGAAGGTTCATTTAGTTACACTTATTATCAGCACACCTATATCTTGTCATATTGTGTGTGTGTCATACAATATGACAATATTGAGGTTGTCACTTGTTGGTTTTTTGTGAAATTAATTTTAATATTTCTGAGCCACAACGCTTTAGTTGGATACATATAGATTGTTAGTTACATATAGAAACCTTCATAATATTGAACATTTACGTTTTCAGTCTGATCTGGAGTTAATACCATGGCATAGTATGTATATCATGCCTGAAATCGACTCTAAGGTTGATTTTTTCACACAGTCGATACTTAATATCCTAGACATACATGCGCCAATTAAGAGGGTTAATAATAAAAAAAACCATATAGCCCCTGGATAACCCCTAACATCAGGTTTATGCAAAAGCTTCGTAATAGGGCTCTAAATAAGTTTAGAGCTAGTAAGGATCGGAAGGACTGGAATACGTATAAGCAGTATAGAAATATTACAACGTCTGCGATTCGTGCAGAGAAAAAAGCATATTTAACCTATAAACTTGGCATTTGCAGTAATAGAGAAATTTGGAGTGAGTTCAAAAAAAATCAATATTTCTAAAAAATCTAATGTACAGTTTCCTATATCATTACAAGATGTTGAAAAACTTAATGGTTTTTTTACTAATATAAACAATAACAACAATAAGCCTAATACCGAATTTATAAATTTTTTTAAGGAGCACAGAATTTTTCCTAATATATACGATTTTATGTTTAATTTAGTAGACCAGGATTTAGTAGAAAAAATTCTTCAAACTATAAAAAGCAAGGCATTTGGATCCGATAATTTAAATATTACTATTGTTACGCTTTGCTGTCCTGTGATTATTAACCCTCTTACCCACATTATAAATTGTTGTCTAGAGAAGAGCTATTTTCCGGAAAAGTGGAAGGAGGCCAATATAATTCCCTTACCTAAAATTAAAAATCCCACAGAATTCAACAATCTTCGTTCTATTTCTATACTTTCTGTTCTTTCGAAAATTTTGGAGCGCCAAATTCTTGATTATTTAAATAGCAATAATCTCATCCCAGAATATCAGTTTGGGTTTCGTAAGGGCTATAGCTGTGTCACTGCGTTGTCTCAAGTTACAGACGATATATTTCGGGCTTTGGATAAAGATCAGGCAACTGTTTTAATTCTCTTAGATTTTACCAAAGCATTTGACATGGTGAATCATGAGATTCTTATATCTATATTACATTATCTAGGATTTTCTCAGTCGGCCTTAACACTTATGTCATCTTTTCTTTCAAACCGCAAACAAAAAGTTCTGCTAAATGGAAAAATATCGGAGGCACTTGACGTTATTTCTGGTGTACCACAAGGTAGTATTTTGGGTCCATTGCTATATACAATATACACATCACAATTAACAAAAAAATTAAATAGATGTAAACATCACTGCTATGCAGATGATACTCAAATTTATTATTAATTTAAACCCAGTTATGCTCCTGAAGCTAACCTTAATATTAATATAGATCTTAATGATATCTTTACTGAAACTCAAAATCTACTTTTAAAAATTAATCCAGCCAAATCTAAAGCTATTCTTTTTTGTAGTGATGCTCACCGGTTTGAGATTTTAAATAACTTTAGACTTGAAATGAATAACGATGGTATACAATTTCAAAATTCAGCAAATAATCTGGGGCTCTTAATAGATCATAAACTAAAATTTAGGGAGCATGTTACACTTAAACTTAAAATTGGATACTCTGCTTTAAAAACTATTTACGCCCAGAAGAATTACTTAAGTACTAATATTAAAAAATGCTTTGTAAAGCATTGGTTTTGTCACCTTTCAATTTCTGCGACACTATTTATGGTCCTTGTCTTGACTGCTCAGATGCCTATCGGATACAAAAACTTTAGAATTCGTGCCTAAGACTTGTATTTGTCGTAAGGAGAGGGGAGCATATTTCTCATAAGCTAAAGGATGCGGGCTGGTTAAATATGTTCAATCGACGAGTATTACATCTTATTTGTTTTTTTTATAAATTACTTAAGTGGAAGTCTCCATCATATTTGCTTAGAAAGATTAGATTCCGAACGGATGTACATAACCTAAATATTTGAAGAAAGAATTTGCTTACTATTCCTGCGCACAATAAGGAATTATTTAAAAAGTCATTTTCATACTTGATTGCACACTATATAAATAGGTTTAAAATAAATGATTTTACATTGACAGAAAAAACTTTTAAAGTTAACATTAAGCTGCTTCTCCTTGGTTAATTATAAGTGTATGAGTGATTTATTTTTTTTAACGTTTTTGTGTATAATATTGTTCATGATTAGGTTCCTGAAAGGCTTTGAACGTTGACATAAATCGTTATATAATTTTCCTCATCTTCCCTTCCCCTCATATTTTCTTTCATATCCTGATCCTCTTCCCATGCTCCCGTTAGGTATGTTCTTTCTTTTTCAGTACAATATTTATTATTAAATTTTTAAATTATTGTTTTTTTATTATTTTTTTTGGCCTCAACAGAATTCAGGGAGCCTTTTGTGTAAGGGATATCTCTGTAAATCTGCATATTATGGCCTGTTGGTCACCTTGCATTATTAGCTTTTTTATTTTGTTACAAATTCTTCGATTTTTTTTTGTTATTGGTAAATGATGAAATACTCAATATTTAGTGGAATTTTGTAATATTTGAAATTTTGTAAAAGTTAATACACCTACCTATTAGTTTTATTCTTTGTGCTTAAATGCTGTAATTTCTTGGTGACTAATAAACGTCTTAATATTATTATTATTATTATTATTATTATTATTATTATTATTATTATTATTATTATTATTATTATTATTATTATTATTATTATTATTATACAAGCAACTTTTTTTTATAAAGGTACACTATTTCTTTTTTGATCCTAGTTCAACCAGTTGAAGTAGTTCTTAATTTTACCTGAATATTCGGGTTCTCAATTATTCTTTTAACTATATTAATTTAATCTTACGCTTATTGTTCTTTCTAATTTTTTAGTTCTCATTTACATCTGAGTTTTATCGCCCTAACTTCCTCGAAAAGTGCTTTGCCAAGATTATTTGGAACCTTGCAAAATTAATTGCGAAGCTAAAGTCTAGGTTTAAATGTGTCATATACGATTTATGACCTTTTTTAAGATTACGTTTATAGCTCAAAAATGTTACTTTTTTTTGCTCGATAAAAATTAAATTTTGAAATTCTATTTATAGAAGCATGTTTTAATTAACAATAAAAGTAATTAATTAAAATGCTTCGTTTTGTTTTATAATTTTGAAAATATATTTCAATTTCCTACAAGATATAAACCTATTTCTTTAACAATTAGTTTTAAGAAGATTTATGCAAATTAGTAATAATATTTTTATATGAGATATTACTAGCATTTTTTTAAATTTAGTTTTTGGGTAAAATTACTAAAATTTTATTGTTTGTATGCTTAGCCATTAACTATAAGATACTATAATATATAGATAGCATGTATTGTATATGTATGTATCTTAATAAAAATCGTAATTAATATTAGATTATTACAAATTTGGTACTGTTGGTAAATTAAGAAACAAAACATATTGGATATACAAAATTGTAATTAAATAAAAAAAGCTAAAGGCTTAGCACCTACATTTTTTTTTTATACCAACTGCACATTACATTAAAATTACCCAAGAAGGTGAAGATTAGATAAAGCTACTTTTATCTCTTAACCTTATTAATAATTACAACTGTTGTGATAAATAAACACTAATATTAAAATTAGCAAAAAAAAGTCCGCAAAAAAAAATCAATTGTTGGTTCAAGAACAAATTTTTTTAATTATTTTTTAAGTGAAACATGAAACCAATAAATTAGGTCTAAATCGACTTATAGTTGTTACAGCATTATAAGAATAACTATATAAAAAAAGAGCTGTGGCGCGGTATAGCAATGTCAGAGTTTTGCATCTTGGACAGCGGTTCGATTTATAATCTGACAAACTGAACCTCGCCTTTTTGAATATTCACCTTTAATTTATGTTTTTTTTAAATTTGATTTGTCAATCTGTAATCATGAATCCCACCTCTTCCAATTAAGTTCTCTATCAGATATTTTGGTACATAGGCAAGAATAAAAACTTAAAAAGGAATGACATTTTAAGCTACTGCAATCCATGATCATCCAAGTAACACATAGATCAATAACACGTATTTTATATATCATGCAGTCTGCTGATTTATTTTATATAATACGGATACGGATGATACGACGTTTTTTTTTTCTGAAAATATAAAATGTTTGTAAGCATAGAGCAAAAGCGTAAGTAAATAGAACCTCTGTAAGACACCACTAATAAATTCTCAATACTATGTCCTGAAGTATCGTCAGCATTCTGGTGTATATCATAGCTTGAAACTTTAGAATTAACCTTAAAATTATTTTTATATTTTCGCTATAAATATATTTAAATTTCACCGGGTAACATACATTTAGTTTTGATGGTAATAAATAAAAGTATGCACTTCCGTTAACATATAGATAGAAATAAAGAAACTTAAAGTTTAACTACTGCTGTACTTTTTACAATTTACACTTACTAATAAAAAAAACCAAGCAACACGCCATGTTGCCAAAATATATAATACCCTATAGTTGTTACCCTGAGATGACTTCTTATCTTATGTAAGCCACCCTGTATAATAAGCTGTAAATACCACAAAAAGTTAACTTTAAGTAAAATTGTACATAGAGGATATTGAAACAATGGTAGAACGGTATATTAAAAAGAATAATCGATGTCATTGTTGATTGTGACTCACTAACTCCAATCAAAAATTTTAAAAGCACATATATGGAGTAACCTATCATAGGTTTTGATGCATTAAAAATGAACGTTTAAATAAAACAGGTTTGTGTTTAACAGAAAATTACAGGTTATTTTAACTACAGTCTCTGAAATTATAAAATAAAAGCAAACGACAAAGACTTTTTAAATTCAATTAGAGACTTAAAACAAGTAAATACCTGTTTTCTTCTTCCATAATGCTACTTTAAGCCTGGATCCCCAATCTTCAAATACCTTTTTACTAAATTAAAAAATAGGATAACGATTTATTACTGAGAAAGAATAGGAAGTCTATGTATTAGTAAATTAAAGAGAATAATCTTAGAATATTGAATGCCTAGAATAAGCAGAGCTGCAAACTATAGGCGAGGTATTTGAGTTCACCGCCTTTCAGACAATGATGTCAAATCAATTTTCCAATTTTTCATACAATGTATATGTTTTTTAATCCACTAAATATTTTTTAATGTGTTATATTTTGAAACAGTTAAACAATGAACTCTTTTAAATTTTCTTTTATTTGGTAACTATGTTTTGCTCTTAGGTTGTTGTTATTGGGAATAGCTACATCAATAAGGGTTGTCTTCCTAGAAATTTTATCGATTATGATTAGGTCAGGCCTATTGTCACTTACTCGTTGGTCTGTAAGTACAGTGCGATTCCAATATAATTTGTGTTGCTCATTTTCAAAAACTGGTTCCGGCTTATAGTTATAATATGGTACGCTATTGATATCTTTGCAACTAGATCATGTCGTTCTTTATATTCCGTTGGTGCAAAAGTTTGACATCCACCTGTGACATGCTGAATACACTCCGTTGTCTTACCTCCATAATTACATCTGTCACTTTTTACCGTCGGGTCACCTACGACAAACTTATAATTTCATGTTGGTATTACTTGATCTTGGATAGCCATAAGAAACCCTTCAGTTTCGGGGAAAAGCTGTCCCGAAGTCAACCAGTAGTTCGACGCTACTATGTCGATATGTTGAACCTCGTGAACATGCCTTCCATGTAATGGTTTTCCCATATATTATTTTATTATTATTATTGTTATTATTATTATATATTTTTCACTCTTACTCCCAGAAGTCATAGGTACCAAGACAAGACGTATTGCAACTTTCACATCTTATACTGTATATACGCTACTCCTCTTACAAGTCTATTAGACCCTTTATTTATTGATTGAAATTTATGAAAGAGAGTGACTATACTGTATTTTAGACACTGATCGGTGTAAGTCTTTCTTTACACCGATCATAGTAACTATTTAAAGCCCTTGAGATATCAGACAGGCTATTTAGCTTTGGAAGGAATAAACCTAATAATTACTAGATTTTTTAGAAATGAATCCTATTTTTACATATTAAACGCAAAGCGCTCTTAGCTTTTAGGCCATCTTTAGTGTAAATTTGTAATTTTATTAAAAAGTGGTGACGTTTGCATTCAAATGAAGCATGAATACATAAGAAACAAAGTAACAAGCGTTAACAGAAACAAAATAAGAAAAACAAATTCTGTCATAAACTCGGTATAGACATTAATGCGTTAAAATAATAAAAGGTATTGTTCTTATTAACTCACATTTTGATGCCCTAAGACATATTTTGATTTTTCTAAATTTATTTTGTTATTAAGTTTTGACATTGAATTGTTATTTTAAAAATTGGTAACTGCCACTTGGGTGATTATACTTATTTTAAGAGGACAACTAATTATTCTTCGATATAAATCATGACAGTACTTAGCATTTAACTAGTCAATTCATTTTTATTTCTTAGCTATATTTTATACTTTAAAAAAGAATTAACCAATCTTTTAAGATCTGTGTTAATTTTTTATTTCTTTTATACGAGCAAACTTTATCCCCTCACATTTTCGCAGAAATTGCATTGCCGAAATTGTTTGACGCCACGTATAATTGATAGCGAAGCTAGAGAATGGCCATAGAGCATGTTTTAATGTGTTTGCACATACCTTTTAACAATTTATGATCACCCTTAGAATTGCCGTTTTAGTACTGAACCTTTAGCGTTTATCTTTCCCAATAATAATAAATTTGCGAAATGACTATATAATAATTTGACTATTATAAAAAGAAAGGAAAAAAATATTAATTATGTTTTTTAAATTAGTAGTTTAGTGATTTTTAGATAATCTACTTAGATCCTTTTTTGAAACCTAGTTTTGAAACTTAGATGATACATAATCGAACAGGTTTTTGTAAAGTAAAAGTTCATAAATAGATTAAAATAGATTATATTCTCAAAACTCACTCTTCACCAACAATTAAACAATTTTAGCAGATTACACTTCTAATCATTTACTTATTTATTGCGGTATAGGTTTAACTTAATCGGTTATAATTTGGAATTATATATATAGATATATATACAGGGTGTTTCACTTTTTTGTAGCAGGACTTTAACAGTATTTAGAAAAATTAATTTTAAGGTAGGTTTCTCATATAAATATTGATCGTCAAACTTTTTGTTTCTGAGATACAGGGCGTCAAAGTTTTCCCAAAAAAAAAGTTTTTATTTTTTAATATCCGAACTATCAAAGATATTGAAATCAAAATTGGTATAAACAATTCTAGGATGAAGGGTCATAATCGTAAATAATGTCATGTTTCTACGTTGGCCAGTGGCGGAGATATGACTAATTAATAATGTTAATGTGACTAAAAAAGTAGCACGCCACTGGATTAAGTCGATTAAACGATCATTTCTAAATAGTGCATTTAATTGTAAACAAAAATGCCTTCTTGATATTTTTTCGTATCTGACTCCGTTTTCTCCTCAAATTGGGTTGTAAAAATCTCTTAAGATTTGAAGATAAATTTATTTCAACCGTCTAATAAATCGCAACATAGAACAATACCACAAATACTTATAACTTATTTATAACAAACAACAGATTACGAGAACACAACAAACAATTAACAAATTTAAAGAAGGTGTTCGAAATGTGAACCATTTTCTGCAATACATAATTCACATCGACGAATAACCGAACGTGAAATGTTATTTATATTAATTTATTTTAATAATTTGAATAGTGTGCCATGAAATAAAAACAGTGTCATAAAATGTAAATGTCATATTAGTATTATCGTGTCAAATTGCAATTGCGTTCTCAAAAAGTGTTATTTGTTTATTTCTTCTTATTGTTTTTGTGTCAAAATGCCATTTATGTTTTCAAATCAAGAGTTAGCGGATATCCACTTTATTTATGGGGTTGCAAATGGAAACTCCGCAGAAGCAGCCCGGGAATATATGCGCAGATATCCAATTAGAAGGCATCCACATCCTTCTGTATTTGTAAGAGTCCATCGATAAATTATTGAGAATGGTTTAGGCAATGTACGAGGAAATGAAAATAATGTAAATTTTCGAATAGAGAGAAATAGGCAACAAATTTTGCGTGAGTTCAACAGAGATCCTACAACAAGTATTAGAAGAGTTTCCGCTGGTTTAGAAATTTCAGCTTCCCGTGTTTACCGAGTGTTTAGACGGGATCATAGACGTCCTTATCATTTGCAGCCTGTTCAGGGATTACAACCAGGAGATGAAGAACAAAGAACTGCATTTTGTCGTTGGATTCTTAATGCAGCTAATAATACTCCAGGTTTTTTAAATAACGTGTTGTGGAGCGATGAATCGTGCTTCACTCGGCGTGGAGTGGTCAATTTCCATAATCAGCACATTTGGGCGCATGAAAATCTACATGGAATTCGACCAAGAAACTTCCAGCATGAATTTAGTGTTAATGTCTGGATTGCTTTTTATGACAATCGACTTTTTGGACCATATTTTTTGCCACCACGGGTAAATGCAGCAGCCTTCTTGAAATTTTTAGAACGGAAGCATGCGAATATGTGGGGAGATAGAAGATATTCCTTTAAATTTAAGGAGACGGAGTTGCTTCCAACTTGACGGTTGTCCTGCGCATTATGGGAGAATTGTGCGAAACTGGTTGGATACCCATTATCCAGAAAGGTGGATGGGTCGTGGAGGGCCAGTAGCGTGGCCTCCACGATCCCTTAGACTTTTCAGTATGGGGATTGTTAAAAGAAAGAGTGTATGCGACACCTGTTCCAACAAGGGATGACCTTATAAATAGAATTAGGATTGCTTGTAATGAAATAGTATCATTTTTAAATAACATTTCACGTTCGGTTATTCGTCGATGTGAATTATGTATTGCAGAAAATGGTTCACATTTCGAACACCTTCTTTAAATTTGTTAATTGTTTGTTGTGTTCTTGTAATCTGTTGTTTGTTATAAATAAGTTATAAGTATTTGTGGCGTTGTTCTATGTTGCGATTTATTAGACGGTTGAAATAAATTTATCTTCAAATCTTAAGTGATTTTTACAACCCAATTTGAGGAGAAAACGGAGTCAAATACGAAAAAATATCAAGAGGGCATTTTTGTTTACAATTAAATGCACTATTTAGAAATGATCGTTTAATCAACTTAATCCAGTGGCGTGCTAATTTTTTAGTCACATTAACATTATTAATGAGTCATATCTCCGCCACTGGCCAACGTAGAAACATGACATTATTTACGATTATGACCCTTCATCCTAGAATTGTTTATACCAATTTTGATTTCAATATCTTTGATAGTTCGGATATTAAAAAATAAAAACTTTTTTTTTTGGGAAATTTTGACGCCCTGTATCTTAGAAACAAAAAGTTTGACGATCAATATTTATATGAGAAACCTACCTTAAAATTAATTTTTCTAAATACTGTTAAAGTCCTGCTACAAAAAAGTGAAACACCTTGTATATATACAGGGTGCCTCCGATTAAGTCGGCACTATTGGTATCTTTGTTAATATTTAAGATACAGGGTCGGTTAAATTAGCAAACTAGTAGGATTTTTTCTGTTGATTAAAATGGTGAAAACAGAAAAAAAATTGAACTTTTTGAACTTTTGAATTGAACTTTTTGAAAAAAATGTACTTTTGTTAAATGGAATCCCCTGTATATTTTTACATAAATCAAAAGATAATAATTTTCTTAATAAAAAAGTTTATTTACACTAATAGCCTAAATCTAAAAATAACAAAGTTATAGCGATAATAACAATTTTGTCAAATTTAGGCAAGTTCGCCTTGAACTTTTTGAGAGCAAAACAAATAAATCATTATTTGAATAATAAAATGACAGTAGCCGTCGAGATTTTATTAAATAAAGAAATACTGACAGTTACATGTTAGCAAGGTTTGTGATTTTTGTAAAATCTAAATTAGTAAAATGCCTTTTACGCATATTGAAAAATGTGATATGTTAGAATCTTACCTTGTATGTCGAAAAAATAGTGACAGAGCGCTAGAAAAGTACCGCCAGAGATTCCAGACTCGTAACTTGCCAAACCGTAGATACTTTTTAATTTTCTACAGAAAATTTAGAAGTAACGAAAACGTGTTTAAAAGAAGTAGAAAAAGGGACCAATTTATAGTAAGCGAGGATGTTGAAATTTCTATTTTGGAATATTTTGAAGCTCATATGGAAAACTCAACTAGAGATTTAGCAAGAACTTACGGTATGAGTTTAGTAACAATTTGGCGGGTCTTAAAGAAACACAAATTTGTGCCATATAAATATCGACCAGTACAAACATTGTTGCCTGGCGATAACGAAAGAAGACTTGCTTTTTGCAACTGGTTACGTAGTGCATATGAAGCTGTATAATTTGGAGCGATGAAGCTAATTTTTCAACAACACAAGTACACTATTGTTCCCAAGAAAATATTTTCCTTACTGATCCCAGAAATCCTCAAAATCAATTTAGTATAAACGTTTGGTGCGGCTTAATAGGAAGCCAAAGCTTAATAGAAGCAATAGGACCTATGTTGATCTCATATTATCTGGAGCGCTGGAAGATTATTTGGATAATGTTAACGGCAACAAATCTATTTTCAACAGGATGGAGCACCTCCCCATCAACTAAATGATGTAAGATTATTACTTAATAGACTGTTTGACGATAAATGGATTGCGACACGTGGCCCGATTTGTTGGCCACCTAGGTCACCAGACCTAACCCCTCTAGATTTTTATTTTTGGGGTTACATAAAAAATTAAGTGTATAAAAAAATACAGAACCGTTGATGAACTTCAAACACATATTAGGCAAATAATTGGATCAATAGATCGAAGATCAATCTTAAAAGCTACAAGACGTGTGCTTAAGTGTGCTCAGAAATGTATTGAACGAGATGGCGATGTTTTTGCTCATTTATTGTAAATTAGTAGTTTTACTTGATGTTATTTATTTCAAAGCCAACTTGCCTAAATTTGACAAAATTATTAATATCGCTATAACTTTGTTATTTTTAGGTTTAGGCTATTGGTGTAAATAAACTTTTTTATTAAGAAAATTATTATCTTTAGATTTATGTAAAAATATACAGGGGACTCCATTTAACAAAAGTACATTTTTCACATTTTCTCGAAAACGCGATGTTCAATTTTTTTTCTGTTCTCACCATTTTAATCAACAGAAAAAATCCTACTAGTTTGCTAATTTAACCGACCCTGTATCTTAAATATTAACAAAGATACCAATAGTGCCGACTTAATCGGAGGCACCCTGTATATATATATATATATATATATATATATATATATATTATACACTACTAAAGGTATTTCGGTCATCCTCTAAATTTATTTAAAAAATTATTAATCCGACATGTTTCGGACATATAACATGTCCATCAACAAGGAATACTATAAAAGAGCCAAGAAAACTTATAAGATATAGATTAATATTGTTAAATTACAAAAGGTATTAAAATTACTTACACAAATTAAGGGGTTCTGTCAATACATTTTATAGATCTAGTACCTTAGACAAGGTTAAAAGGTTAAAACGACTAAAAATTAATGAAAATGGCATCTACAATAATGATAAAATGCTTAATTAATTAACAAATAATTGGACTTTGAAGGCGTAAAACTTACATTAAGATCCATGAGAATGAGACCAAATATGGGTTTACGAAAACCTTAAGCTACATAAATACAATAATAGGTTAATAATAATACAGCTATTGTTTTGTAAACAGGAACTGAGAACAAAAGAACACTATACATTTTCAAACAATAGCATGCGCCTTACTTAAAATATATGTTGGCTATAGGTGGCGGTACTGGAAATGATACTTAGCGCGGGAAATGATAAATGTTTTTAACTCTTTAATATAAGAGAATAAAAAGGCATTATAACCCTATAATACAACCTTATATACCCCAATACGGCCTTCCCAAAATCCATAAGCAAAACATTCCTATTTGTCCTGTGGCGTCTTACTATTCTGCTCCATGCGATAAGCTCAGTTCTTGGCTGAACCACATTTTACTTTCACTTACTAACTTTAAAAGTTTCTTTTCAATAAAAAAATTCTTTACAATTAGCGGATGAATGTTTGGTCATGGTTGGTACATTCTCATCTATCTTAATGTAAGTTTTATGCCTTTAACGTCCAATTATTTGATAATTAATTAAGCATTTTATTATTATTGTAGATGCCATTTTTAGTCTTTTAAACCTTCTAACCTTGTCTGAGGCACTAGATTAATAAGAATTATTAACAGAACCTCTTAATGGAAAGGGAATGTGAAAGTTATTGTAATACCTTTTGCAATTTAACATTTTAATCTATATCTTATAAGTTTCCTTAGTTCTTTTATAGTATCCCTGAATATGGACATGTTATATGTCCGAAACTTCTTCAACTCATCAAATTGTTTTTATGTTTGAAGAAATTATTATGTTTTTTACATTTTTCAGTCAAATGCTTAAGATCCTGAATACCAATCTTTGCCCAGTTCTCTTTACCTCCAAATAACAAACAAACAAAGCATTTGTTTCGTCTCACCCGCACAACTACAAAAATTCATCATAAACGTTTTATCGTATACGTAATTTATGCGTAAAACCGGGTCTGCTTTTCCACCATTTTTGTCTTTAATTTATATTTAATACCGGCGTAATAGGTTCGTTATTATTAATTTCCACTTTTGCTTTTAAACTTCAGTTGCTAAAAACGGGTTTTTTCAATTCACGCACCCTTATTTTCTACTTTTTTCACAATCACATTACGATTCAAAAAAAAGTCCGCGTTTGACGCCAAATAAAAATGGCGCAACAACACATCAGCAGCGTTTGTCGTCAGTCGCGTTGAGTCCCCAGCAGCGTTTTCTCCGCACCGCGTTCCACCAGCCGATCGCGCTAATCGGCTCAAATCGTCGAAAATCAGCATCACCCGCTACACGTTATTTGCCTTGCGATATGGACGTTGACGTTCTGCGTTCATCCATCGAGGAAATATTGGTTAGAGTTGCCTCGGAATAGTTTTGTTTTGACGCATAGATTATTGTATGTTGTGTGAGGATGAGAAAATACTAAAATAAGTATTAAATTATTAAATAATACAAATTTAAATATCTGATGCATATTACATTGGTTTAAAATGTGAAGTGTCTTATTATAACACTGAATCGATACTTACTATGAATTTATGGACATTCGTAAGATAAAATGGCAGTGGTAGTAACAGAGAAGGCTTGTTTTTAACAACCGAAGGACGAGTTAGAGTGAGATAGAGTGAATAAACAAAAAATCGAAGTCCACATGCTATGGAACTGTCTGGTACTAGAGAAAATCAGGTAAGCTATCTTCGGCAATACCTTACCTAAGATGGAAGGCATTAAGAGTGCTTCTCCCAATTAAGTTATCGAACTCTTAAAGAGGGCAGACTTGAGTCAGCAACAATAGACCCAAGGTCGCAGTAGGATACAAGGTGCCCCACTCACAACAAACCTAACCTAAATCGCAGTCACTACAGAGTGATTTTATAGAATTTGTTGATACGATTTAAAGTTTGTTTACGGTATTGAATTTGAGTAGAAGATAACAACTAAAGATATAACAATATACCTAAACAATAATAATTTTTAAATTGGTATATTAAGTACAAAAATGAATTACATATTCGATTAATTATACAATGCAGCTCTGAATTGTCTCACCCTTTTATCTTTTGAATGCGTTTATATAAAAATTTAAAAATTGGTACACATTATAAACAACCTAAATGCTACTTTTTGGTTTCGACGCTATTTTAAAAAATTAAATTGAAAAGGAATTCAAGCGATATGTCGTTTGAAAGCCCCCACTGAATGCTTTATGGTATAAGAATATTAAGTCATTAGTTTTACCCATAGCAAAATCTTATTTTTCACATTTATATTTATTTTCATTTTCTTTGCTACACTTGTTTAGGTGTAATTTGTTTGTAGGTGTGTTTTATAGAGTAAAATAGTAAAACTTAAATAAAAGTTTTCTAATATTTAATTTTTTGTGTATTGTTAAATTTCATTTAAATAACATCATACGTATTATTTATGGTAAGCATGCCTAAGTCCTTTTTATAAAAAAAAAGCATAATGCAAAGTACTTTTTCTTTATTTCTTTTATTAACCAAGATCGAATTGATACGATGACCTTATTAATAACATAGGAATTTTAGAACTATTTAAGTGATAGAAAGTAACTTGTAAGTTTTATAAGACAAGTTTGAAATGGTAATGAAATTGAAAATTCAATTTGAAGACAAGTTTAGTGCAATTGCATGTAGCGCCCAATCTGTGAACTCACCAATTTCATATCATTGATAAATGCATCTCTCTATTTAAATGAACTGCATGCGGCCACAACTTATAGAATAAAATTATTAGTTCAAATCATTTCCTGATTCAATGCACATAAAATTACTTTGAATACAACTCACAAATTCATTCTTTTATTTTAGCTAAATGTAGTGAACTAATTAAAATCATTAATAAATATTTATCTTTTTGATTTGGAATATTTTTAGAAAAAAGTTGAATTGTTACTTATATCTTAAAGAATTATAAATAAAAAAAAAAGGTATAGTCATTATAAAACTTATAAATCTTTTACAAATTTCGAAAGCTAATCCTTTAAAAATTATAGATCCTTAATCTTTGAGGCTACCTTTAATTAAAAACCGTTTTAGAACTTTATCAAAACACTTTATTTAACTCGTTGTCTTTCGCTAACTAGGATAGCATCTTCAGGAATATGTTCGGATTTAGCATTAGTTCCTTAACTGTTTTTTGTATAGTTGCGTGTAGGACAGGTTTCTTGAGACTAGCAACTAATTTAACGTAGATTTGTCATGATATTGTTACATAATCTCGATGATTTCTATGGAATTTGTCACCTGGCTACGCAGAGGCGCTTCTGAGCTATTAAAAAAAGTATCTCTAATTAATAATTTGGCGATTTAATTGCTAATTAATATCTATAAATTCTCGTTCACATTTATTTCGTGGAAGCTGCTCTTAATGAAACTTTTAGGCTTTCACGCTTTGTCAGAGTGCTAGTTTCCTGACTTCATTATCAGCTTTATTTTATGTAATAATTTCGAGTCACCTTAAAGCAAGTATTTAGAACATTAAAGAAGTTATTATTATCTATACTAAAGGTTCAGTTTTTGTTGCATGTAACATCATTTAGTATGTAGATGCTCTGAATAAGCTCTTAATATGTTGCTACATATTATGCTTACTTAGGTAGATTAGTCCATTATCTAGGCCTTCTTATAGTTCATGGTGATCGCCTATTTCTGACATGCTAATGCTGATTGTGCTTTGGCCTCAGTTTTCAGGTTTTCATAGATATGAAAACTGAAGACGAAAAGAAACGAAAACTGACGGCAGCTCGAATGTCATCAATTGTTTTTTTTTCCGTATCTTTCCGTGCATTTACGTATCTAAGCCATTATCTACATTCCCTAGGATTTGATTTTATCTGTTTCCTATTTTTCCTATGATTTGATTTTAGTTTTCAGGTTTTCATATCTAAGCCAGCTGAAATTTCATCAATCGTTTTGTAAATTTTAGTGATTTATATTCTTTTTCTAATTTTTTTTTGTAATATATTTTCTTCTAATATAAAAATATTATTCGTTCATTTCTGTGTTTTAATAAAGAAGACCCTATACAAAATAAAAAAACAGTCACTATTAGAATTTATGATTACAGCAACATACATTGGAATAAGAGAATAATTAAAAAAAGGGTGTTAAGTACGAACGGTTTACTGAAATTTGAAAATTTTCAAAAAAGCCTGGTGTATGTACATCTAGGTATTAAGTAAAGAGAGTGAAAATTATTGAATTAATGCATTGAGGCTATAAGTGTAGCATGTTATTGATTGGCTACAACGGTAGCTTGTTATTTTTTTGGCTGCAATAAAGGTAGAGGGACCTCCCTCCATTGGATAAGGTAATAGTAGCGGCCCTGTCCATGTTATAGGAAATAATAATAATAATAATAATAATAATAATAATAATAATAATAATAATAATAATAATAATAATAATAATAATAATAATAATAATAATAATAATAATAATAATAATAATAATAATAATAATAATAATAATAATATGTCTTTATTAAAAAAAAAGCAATATTAATCTTACAATATTACTTAATACTACATTGCCAAGAAGGCGAAGATTAGCTTAAAGCTACTCTTTAACTCTTAACCTTCCTAACATTCACAGTTTAAATGGAGAAAACGAGGAAAAAAAATAAAAAAAGAAACAAGTATATATAAAGTATTTATCTTCTAGAACACTAGACTATATTTTGGATTGATTTAAAAACAAAAGTTTATAATATTTCCTATACACATTTAACGAAGTATTAAATATTGGTTTATAAGTACTAAAGAACTTAACGGCATTATAAGTAAAAGATCGCTCGAATAGAGCCGTGGAATGGTGCGGCATGGTTAAGATATTGTATCTAATATTTCGAGTGTGAACATGGTTTCTTGGTATTAACTTTTCAAAAAGATATTCAGGTCTTTGACTAACATATAATCGATAAAGAAAAGTAGAAGTGAAGAATTTGAATAGGTAAGGTAGCGTTAACCACCTCAACTGAAGGATAGAGTCTGATACATGGTCAAACTTTCCGAGGTTAAAAATAAGTCTACAGCAAGTATTCTGCACGCGTTGCAGGCGGTAACGATTTATTTGGTCTAAGCAAGGATAATAAACTATAAGGCAGTAATTTAGAATAGATAAAACAAGAGCCACTACAAGTTTTTTCCTAGTTTTAAAATTTAAAATGTGTTTATTGGTATAAAGCATACGCATGCGTAAATAACACCTCTGCAGAAGAGTATTAACATGTTCCTTAAACCTTAAAGAATTGTCTATTGTAAGTCCCAGAACCTTCACAGTATCAGAGAACAAAATAGTTTCGTTATCCAATTGAATGTGAACAGTTTCCATTATATTTTTATGTGATCCTCGGTTTGAAAACAAAACCATTTTTGTTTTATTAGGATTAATGACAAGGTTATGCTCTTTAGAAAATTGATTTATTACGTTCAGATCAGCGTTAATAGTATCAGCAACGTTATCAAAATTAGCAGAGTCAAAATAATGTATGTATTGAGTATCATCAGCATACTGATGTGTTTCAGAATCTTCAACTAGACCGGGTAAATCTGAAGTATATATAAGAAATAATAATGGGCCTAGGATCGACCCTTGTGGGACACCAGAAATAATGTTTTTCGAAGCAGAATATTTATTATTCACCCTCACTTTCTGGGTTCTACGCCATAAGTAAGTTTTAAAAAAGGACAAAACAACCTCACTACAGCCATAATATTTCAGTTTCGCTACAAGCAAATCATGATCGATGACATCAAATGCTTTCGAGAAATCAAGGGCATAATGGCTGAAATCTTTTTGTCAAGAGCTCGCATGATATTATCGGTGACGTTTAGAAGTGAACTAGCTGTACTATGATGTTTCCTAAAACCAGATTGATGGGAAGGAATGATATTATTTGACATTAAAAATGATGACAGCTGCATATAGACTATTCTTTCGAGAACTTTGGAGATTACGGGAAGCATTACTTATCGGGCGCAAATCTTGAATGCTTTCAGGATTGGAGGATTTGGGAATCGGACATACCACTGATTCACGCCAGGCCGTAGGAAAATATCCTACCTCCAAACAACAATTTATAATATGAGTGACATGATCCAGTATATCAGGGAGACATAAGTGTAACATACGTCGAGTTATGTTATCCACACCAGAGGCATTGGACCTAATATTTTTTATAGTTTTTTCGACAGTACTTTGGTCTACTAAAGAAAAATGAAAATTATCCTCGGTAAATTTATTACTGGAGTAGAAGTAAATTTTGTTTACACATTTATCAGATTTATTAAAAACACTTACAAAAAAATTATTTATTTGATTTGGATCAGATATATTAAACGGCAGCTCGTTATTATTCTTGGTTGTTTTAATATTTAAAGTTTCTAGACCTTTCCAAAGTTTTTTACCAGTTTTGTCACTCTCCAAGCTTGCAAGATATGCAGCTTTTTCTCGTCTTATTGATGCCAACGCAAAATTACGACACTCCGTGTACTATCTCCAATTTTTTAAACACTTGTGATTTTTGTATTTAGTCAAAGCCTTATCACGTTCCTTTAAAATAAGTCTTAAGGTGTCTGTCAACCAGGGAGCTGGCTTTTTACTGACTCTTATATATCTGTAGGGTGCATGAATATTAAATAAATAATTAATATTTTGTTCTAAATATTGAACTTTTTTATTTATGTCCTCAAGATAATAAATATTATCCCAGTAAATCTGTGATAAATCGATCCTAAAATATATCTCATTGAAATGTTTAAAATTTCGGATGGTTATAAATTTTTGTTTTTGTCTTTTAACTACTAATTTTAAAGTGCAGAAAGGTATTTGATTGTGATCACTTAAACCTGAAACAACGGTGCCACTTTTATGACAAATATCTTTAGTACTGATAAAAATGGGATCTAAGCATGTTGCAGTAGTATTTGTTATACGAGTTGGTTCATTTATTAATTGTACGTACCCAAAAGAGTTAAGCATAGAATATAATGAATTAGGTTTTAACATATCAATATTTAGATCTCCGAGAATTACTGAATAATCATAGGTCACTAAAAGATGTGGAACAACTTCTTCCAGGAAATTTATAATTTCAAACGCTTTCGATTTAGGGGGTCTGTATATTATAAGTATTGCAATATTGTGAATACCAATTTTAACATTTAGGAGCATAAATTCAAAGTTTATATTATTAACATTAATATTTACAATTTCGCACTGAAACATTGACCTGACATAGATGCCAACACCACCTCCAACTCTGTCTAATCTATCCTTTCTAAAAAAAATTATAACCTGGCATAGAAACCGCACTGCTTAATATATTTTCATTCAGCCACGTTTCACTTATACCCAAAATATCATATTTATTGTTTACAAAATTGAGAAAATCCGGAAAACTTGGCAATAAAGATCTAATGTTTAAATTGGCTACATTTAAATAAGAATTTAATTGTTTGTTAGCCATTTCTTATAAACTATAAATATAAAATAAACTATAAAAATAGCTATTTATCCCAGTAAAAAAAGTTATTCGTAATTAATT